>NW_027514025.1:0-105678 GCF_048772815.1 Callospermophilus lateralis
ATCAGTACACAAATCCCACTTGGCTCACCAAATTTTGTTCTTCCACATTGAAGCGTTCGTCTACAGTAGCAGTTTTTATATTTAGGTTTCCCTCTGTTCTCTCCTATATAGATAGATGAATTTGGAACTCTAAATCCAACATGGTTCGTAGTAGCTCTTGGAAACCTGACAATATAAAGGAGTTATCAGTTTTGTCTCTGTGGTTTGTTTCCTCTTCGTAGCCCTAGGCACAGACTGTGGAAAAGCAATTTCATCGAGAGGCGTTGCCAAGCTTCTAATAATTAACGATTTTCCCAAACACCAGCAAATATTTTTCACCCAATCTTGATGATACTTGGTGGGAATGATCAGTACACAAATCCCACTTGGCTTACCAAATTTTGTTTTTCTAGGTTGAAGCGTTCATCTACAGTAGTAGTTTTTATATTTAGTTTTCCCTCTTCTCTCCTATATAGATAGATGAATTTGGAACTCTAAATCCAACATGGTTTGTAGTAGCTCTTTGAAACTTGACAAAATAAAGGAGTTCTCAGTTTTGTCTCTATGGTTTGTTTCCTCTTCAACTAGCCCTAATCACAGACTGTGGAAAAGCACTTTCATTGAGAGGGGATGCCAAGCTTCTAAGAATTAACGAGTTTCCAAGATTCCAGCAAATATTTTTTCACCCGATCTTGATGATACTTGGTGGTAATGATTAGTACACAAATCCCACTTGGCTCACGAAATTTTGTTCTTCTCGGTTGAAGCGTTCGTGTACAGTAGCAGTTTTTATATTTAGTTTTCCCTCTGTTCTCTCCTATATAGATAGATGAATTTGGAACTCTAAATCCAACATGGTTTGTAGTAGCTCTTTGAAACTTGACAAAATAAAGGAGTTCTCAGTTTTGTCTCTATGGATTGTTTCCTCTTAAAGTAGCCTTAGGCACAGACTGTGGAAAAGCACTTTCATTGAGATGGGTTGCAAAGTTTCTAAGAATTAACGAGTTTCCGAATTACGAGCAAACACTTTTTCACCCAATCTTGATGATACTGTGTGGTAATGATCAGTACACAAATCCCTCTTGGCTCACCAAATTTTGTTCTTCTAGGTTGAACCGTTCGTCTACATTAGCAGTTTTTATATTTAGGTTTCCTCTGCTCTCTCCTATATAGATAGATGAATTTGGAACTCTAAATTAAACATGGTTCGTCGTAGCTCTTTGAAACTTGAAAAAATAAAGGAGTTCTCAGTTTTGCCTCTATGGTTTGTTTCCTCTTCAAGTAGCCCTAGGCACAGACTTGGAAAAGCTATTTCATTGAGAGGGGTTGCCAAGCTTCTAAGAATTAACGATTTTCCAAATACCAGCAAATATTTTTCACCCAATCTTGATGATACTTGGTGGTAATGATCAGGACACAAATCCCACTTGGCTCACAAATTTTGTTCTTCTAGTTTGAAGCCTTCATCTACAGTAGTAATTTTTATATTTTGTTTTCCCACTGTTCTCCCCTATATAGATAGATGAAGTTGGAACACTAAATCCAACATGGTTTGTAGTAGCTCTTTGAAACTTGACAAAATAAAGGAGTTCTCAGTTTTGTCTCTATGGTTTGTTTCCTCTTCAAGTAGCCTTCAGCACAGATTGTTTAAAAGCACTTTCATTGAGAGGGGTTGCCAAGCTTCTAAGAATTAATGAGTATCCGAAATACCAGCAAATATTTTTTCACCCGATCTTGATGATACTTGGTGGTACTGATTAGTACACAAATCCCAATTGGCTCACGTAATTTTGTTCTTCTAGGTTGAAGCGTTCGTGTACAGTAGCAGTTTTTATATTTAGGTTTCCTTCTGTTCTCTCCTATATAGATAGATGAATTTGAAACTCTAAATCCAACATGGTTTGTAGTAGCTCTTTGAAACTTGACAAAATAAAGGAGTTCTCAGTTTTGTCTCTATGGTTTGTTTCCTCTTCAAGTAGCCATAGGCACAGTTTGTGGAAAAGCACTTTCATTGAGATGGATTGCCAAGCTTCTAAGAATTAACGAGTTTCCGAAATACGAGCAAACACTTTTTCACCCAATCTTGATGATACTTTGTGGTAAAGATCAGTTCACAAATCCCACCTGGCTCACCAATTTTGTTCTTCTAGGTTGAAGCGTTCATCTACAGTAGCAGTTTTTATATTTAGGTTTCCTCTGCTTTCTCCTATATAGATAGATGAATTTGGAACTCTAAATCCAACATGGTTCATAGTAGCTCTTTGAAACTTGACAAAATAAAGGAGTTCTCAGTTTTGTCTCTATGGTTTGTTTCCTCTTCAAGTAGCCCTAGGCACAGACTGTGGAAAAGCAATTTCATTGAGAGGGGTTGCCAAGCTTCCAAGAATTAACGAGTTTCCCAAATACCAGCAAATATTTTTTCACCCAATCTTGATGATACTTGGTGTTAATTATCAGTACACAAATCCCACTTGGCTCACCAAATTTTGTTCTTCTAGGTTGAAGCGTTCGTCTACAGTAGCAGTTTTTATATTTAGGTTTCCCTCTGTTCTCTCATATATAGATAGATGAATTTGGAAATCTAAATCCAACATGGTTCGTAGAAGCTCTTTGAAACTTGACAAAATAAAGGAGTTCTCAGTTTTGTCTCTATGGTTTGTTTCCTCTTCACATAGCCCTAGGCACAGACTGTGGAAAAGCACTTTCATTGAAAGGGGTTGCCAAGCTTCTAAGAATTAACGAGTTTCCGAAATACCAGCAAATATTTTTTTCACCCAATCTTGATGATACTTGATGGTAATGATCAGTACACAAATTCCACTTGGCTCACCAAATTTTGTTCTTCTAGGTTGAAGCGTTCATCTACAGTAGTAGTTTTTATATTTAGTTTTCCCACTGTTCTCTCTTATATATATAGATGAATTTGGAACTCAAAATTCAACATGGTTAGTAGAAGCTCTTTGAAACTTGACAAAATAAAAGAGTTCTCAGTTTTGTCTCTATGGTTTGTTTTATCTTTAAGTAGCCCTATGCACAGACTGTGGAAAAGCACTTTCACTGAGAGGGGTTGCCAACCTTCTAAGAATTAACGAGTTTCCGAAATACCTGAAAATATTTTTTCACCCAATCTTGATGATACTTGGTGGTAATGATCAGTACACAAATCCCACTTGGCTCACCAAATTTTGTTCTTCTAGGTTGAAGCGTTCGTCTACAGTAGCAGTTTTTATATTTAGGTTTCCCTCTGTTCTCTCCTATACGGATAGATGAATTTGGAAATCTAAATCCAACATGGTTCGTAGTAGCTCTTTGAAACTTGACAAAATAAAGGAGTTCTCAGTTTTGTCTCTATGGTTTGTTTCCTCTTCCTAGCCCTAGGCACAGACTGTGGAAAAGCACTTTCATTGAGAGTGGTTGCCAAGCTTCTAAGAATTAACGAGTTTCCCAAATACCAGAAAATATTTTTTTCACCCAATCTTGATGATACTTGGTGGTAATGATCAGTACACAAATTTCACTTGGCTCACCAAATTTTGTTCTTCTAGGTTGAAGCGTTCATCTACAGTAGTAGTATTTATATTTAGTTTTCCCTCTGTTCTCTCCTATATAGATAGATGAATTTGGAACTCTAAATCCAACATGGTTTGTAGTAGCTCTTTGAAACTTTACAAAATAAAGGAGGTCTTAGTTTTGTCTCCATGGTTTGTTTCCCCTTCAAGTAGCCCTCAGCACAGACTGTGGAAAAGCACTTTCATCGAGAGGGGTTGCCAAGCTTCTAAGAATTAACGATTTTCCGAAATACCAGCAAATATTTTTTCACCCGATCTTGATGATACTTGGTGGTAATGATTAGTACATAAATCCCACTTGGCTCACGAAATTTTGTTCTTCTCGGTTGAAGCGTTCGTGTACAGTAGCAGTTTTTATATTTAGTTTTCCCTCTGTTCTCTCCTATATAGATAGATGAATTTGGAACTCTAAATCCAACATGGTTTGCAGTAGCTCTTTGAAACTTGACAAAATAAAGGAGTTCTCAGTTTTGTCTCTATGGATTGTTTCCTCTTCAAGTAGTCTTAGGCACAGACTGTGGAAAAGCACTTTCATTTAGATGGGTTGCAAAGTTTCTAAGAATTAACGAGTTTCCGAATTACGAGCAAACACTTTTTCATCCAATCTTGATGATACTGTGTGGTAAAGATCAGTACACAAATCCCACTTGGCTCACCAAATTTTGTTCTTCTAGGTTGAAGCGTTCGTCTACAGTAGCAGTTTTTATATTTAGGTTTCCTCTGCTCTCTCCTATATAGATAGATGAATTTGGAACTCTAAATTAAACATGGTTCGTCGTAGCTCTTTGAAATTGAAAAAATAAAGGAGTTCTGAGTTTTGTCTCTATGGTTTGTTTCCTCTTCAAGTAGCCCTAGGCACAGACTTGGAAAAGCAATTTCATTGAGAGGGGTTGCCAAGCTTCTAAGAATTAACAAGTTTCCCAAACACCAGCAAATATTTTTCACCCAATCTTGATGATACTTGGTGGTAATGATCAGGACACAAATCCCACTTGGCTCACCAAATTTTGTTCTTCTAGGTTGAAGCGTTCATCTACAGTAGTAGTTTTTATATTTTGTTTTCCCACTGTTCTCCCCTATATAGATAGATGAAGTTGGAACACTAAATCCAACATGGTTTGTAGTAGCTCTTTGAAACTTTACAAAATAAAGGAGTTCTAGTTTTGTCTCTATGGTTTGTTTCCTCTTCAAGTAGCCTTCAGCACAGATTGTTTAAAAGCACTTTCAATGAGAGGGGTTGCCAAGCTTCTAAGAATTAATGAGTTTCCGAAATACCAGGAAATATTTTTTCACCCGATCTTGATGATACTTTGTGGTAATGATTAGTACACAAATCTCAATTGGCTCACGTAATTTTGTTCTTCTAGGTTGAAGCGTTCGTGTACAGTAGCAGTTTTTATATTTAGGTTTCCTTCTCTTCTCTCCTATATAGATAGATGAATTTGGAACTCTAAATCCAACATGGTTTGTAGTAGCTCTTTGAAACTTTACAAAATAAAGGAGTTCTCAGTTTTGTCTCTATGGTTTGTTTCCTCTTTAAGTAGCCCTAAGCACAGACTGAGTAAAAGCACTTTCATTGAGAGGGGTTGCCTACCTTCTAAGAATTAACAAGTTTCCGAAATACGAGCGAACACTTTTTCACCCAATCTTGATGATACTTGGTGGTAATGATCAGTACATAAATCCCACTTGGCTCACCAAATTTTGTTCTTCTAGGTTGAAGCGTTCGTCTACAGTAGTAGTTTTTATATTTAGGTTTCCATCTGCTCTCTCCTATATAGATAGATGAATTTGGAACTCTAAATCGAACATGGTTTGTAGTAGCTCTTTGAAACTTGACAAAATAAAGGAGTGCTCAGTTTTGTCTCTATGCTTTGTTTCCTCTTTAAGTAGTCCTATGCACAGACTGTGGAAAAGCACTTTCATTGAGAGGGGTTGCCAAGCTTCTAAGAATTAACGAGTTTCCGAAATACCAGCAAATATTTTTTCACCCAATCTTGAGGATACTTGGGGGTAATGAACAGTACTCAAATCCCACTTGGCTCACCAAATTTTGTTCTTCTAGGTTGAAGCGTTCGTCTACAGTAGCAGTTTTTATATTTAGGTTTCCCTCTGTTCTCTCCTATATAGATAGATGAATTTGGAAATCTAAATTCAACATGGTTCGTAGTAGCTCTTTGAAACTTGACAAAATAAAGGAGTTCTCAGTTTTGTCTCTATGGTTTGTTTCCTCTTCACGTAGCCCTAGGCTCAGACTGTGGAAAAGCACTTTCATTGAGAGGGGTTGCCAAGCTTCTAACAATTAACGAGTTTCCGAAATACCAGCAAATATTTTTTACACCAAATCTTGATGATACTTGGTGATAATGATCAGTACACAAATCCCACTTGGCTCACCAAAATTTGTTCTTCTAGGTGAAGCGTTCGTGTACAGTAGCAGTTTTTTATTTAGGTTTCCTTCTGTTGTCTCCTATATAAATAGATGAATTTGGAACTCTAAATCCAACATGGTTTGTTGTCTCTCTTTGAATCTTCACAAATAAAGGAGTTCTCAGTTTTGTCTCTATGGTTTGTTTCCTCTTCAAGTAGCCCTAGGCACAGACTGAGGAACAGCACTCTCATCGAGAGGGGTTGCCAACCTTCTAAGAATTAACGAGTTTCCGAAATACCTGCAAATATTTTTTCACCCAATCTTGATGATACTTGGTGGTAATGATCAGTACACAAGTCCCACTTGGGTCACCAAATTTTGTTCTTCTAGGTTGAAGGGTTCGTCTACAGTAGCAGTATTTATATTTAGGTTTCCATCTGCTCTCTCTTATACAGATAGATGAATTTGGAACTCTAAATCCAACATGGTTTGTAGTAGCTTTTTAAAACTTGACAAAATAAAGGAGTGCTCAGTTTTGTCTCTATGCTTTGTTTCCTCTTTAAGTAGCCCTATGCACAGACTGTGTAAAAGCACTTTCATTGAGAGTGGTTGTCGAGCTTCTAAGAATTAACGAGTTTCCAAAATACCAGCAAATATTTTTTCACCCAATCTTGATGATACTTGGTGGTAATGATCAGTACACAAATCTCACTTGGCTCACCAAATTTTGTTCTTCTAGGTTGAAGCGTTCGTCTACCGTAGCAGTTTTTTATTTAGGTATCCCTCTGCTCTCTCCTATATAGATAGATGAATTTGGAACTCTAAAACCAACATGGTTCGTAGTAGCTCTTTGAAACTTGACAAAATAAAAAAGTTCTCAGTTTTGTCTCCATGGTTTGTTTCCTCTAAAAATAGCCCTAAGCACAGACTCTGGAAAAGCAATTTCATTGAGAGGGGTTGCCAAGCTTCTAAGAATTAACGAGTTTCCGAAATACCAGAAAATATTTTTTCACCCAATCTTGATGATACTTGGTGGTAATGATCAGTACAGAAATCCCACTTGGCTCACCAAATTTTGTTCGTCTAGGTTGAAGCGTTCGTCTACAGTAGCAGTTTTTATATTTAGGTTTCCCTCTGTTCTCTCCTATGTAGATAGATGAATTTGGAACTCTAAATCCAACATGGTTCGTAGTAGCTCTTGGAAACTTGAAAATATAAAGGAGTTCTCAGTTTTGTCTCTATGGTTTGTTTCCTCTTCATAGCCCTAGGCACAGACTGTGGAAAAGCACTTTCATCGAGAGGGGTTGCCAAGCTTCTAAGAATTAACGAGTTTCCCAAATACCAGCAAATATTTTTCACCCAATCTTGATGATACTTGGTGGTAATGATCAGTACAGAAATCCCACTTGGCTCACCAAATTTTGTTCTTCTAGGTTGAAGCGTTCGTCTACAGTAGCAGTTTTTATATTTATGTTTCCCTCTGTTCTCTCCTATATAGATAGATGAAATTGGAACTCTAAATCCAACATGGTTCTAAGTAGCTCTTTGAAACTTGACAAAATAAAGGAGTTCTCAGTTTTGTCTCTATGGTTTGTTACCTCTTCACGTAGCCCAAGGCACAGACTGTGGAAAAGCAATTTCATTGAGAGGGGTTGTCAAACTTCTAAGAATTAACGAGTTTCCGAAATACCAGCAAGTATTTTTTCACCCTATCTTGATAATACTTGGTGCTAAAGATCAGTACACAAATCCCACTTGGCTCACCAAATTTTGTTCTTCTAGGTTGAAGCGTTCGTGTACAGTAGCAGTTTTTATATTTAGGTTTCTCTCTGTTCTCTCCTATATAGATAGATGAATTTGGAACTCTAAATCCAACATGGTTCCTAGTAGCTCTTGGAAACCTGACAATATAAAGGAGTTCTCAGTTTTGTCTCTATGGTTTGTTTATTCTTCATAGCCCTAAGCACAGACTGTGGAAAACCAATTTCATCGAAAGGGGTTGCCAAGCTTCTAAGAATTAACGATTTTCCCAAACACCAGCAAATATTTTTCACCCAATCTTGATGATACTTGGTGGTAATTATCAGTACACAAATCCCACTTGGCTTACCAAATTTTGTTCTTCTAGGTTGAAGCGTGCATCTACAGTAGTAGTTTTTGTATTTAGTTTTCCCTCTGTTCTCTCCTATATAGATAGATGAATTTGGAACTCTAAATCCAACATGGTTTGTAGTAGCTGTTTGAAAATTTACAAAATAAAGACTTCTCAGTTTTGTCTCTATGGTTTGTTTCCTTTTCAAGTACCCCTAAGCACAGACTGTGGAAAAGCACTTTCATTGAGAGGGGTTGCCAAGCTTCTAAGAATTAACGATTTTCAGAAATACCAGCAAATATTTTTTCACCCGATCTTGATGATACTTGGTGGTAATGATTAGCACACAAATCCCACTTGGCTCACGAAATTTTGTTCTTCTAGGTTGAAGCGTTCGTGTACATTAGCAGTTTCTATATTTTGTTTCCTTCTGTTCTCTCCTATGTAGATAGATGAATTTGGAACTCTAAATCCAACATGGTTTGTAGTAGCTCTTTGAAACTTGACAAAATAAAGGAGTTCTCAGTTTTGTCTCTATGGTTTGTTTCCTCTTCAAGTAGCCCTAAGCACAGACTGTGGAAAAGCACTTTCATCGAGAGGGGTTGCCAAGCTTCTAAGAATTAACGAGTTTCCAAAATTCCAGCAAATATTTTTTTACCCAATCTTGATGATACTTGGTGCTAATGATCAGTACACAAAACCCACTTGGCTCACCAAATTTTGTTCTTCTAGGTTGAAGCGTTCGTCTACAGTAGCAGTTTTTATATTTAGGTTTCCCTCTGCTCTCTCCTATATAGATAGATGAATTTGGAACTCTAAATCCAACATGGTTTGTAGTAGCTCTTTGAAACTTGACAAAATAAAGGAGTTCTCAGTTTTATCTCTATGGTTTGTTTCCTCTTCAAGTAGCCTTAGGCACAGACTGTGGAAAAGCACTTTCATTGAGATGGGTTGCCAAGTTTCTAAGAATTAACGAGTTTCCGAAATACGAGCAAACACTTTTTCACCCAATCTTGATGATACTTGGTGGTAAAGATCAGTACACAAATCCCATTTGGCTCACCAAATTTTGTTCTTATAGGTTGAAGCGTTCGTCTACAGTAGCATTTTAATATTTAGGTTTCCTGTGCTCTCTCCTATATAGATAGATAAATTTGGAACTCTAAATCCAACATGGTTCGTAGTAGCTCTTTGAAACTTGACAAAATAAAGGAGTTCTCATTTTTGTCTCTATGGTTTGTTTCCTCTTCAAGTAGCCCTAGACACAGACTGTGGAAAAGCAATTTCATTGAGAGGGGTTGCCAAGCTTCTATGAATTAACGAGTTTCCGAAATTCCAGCAAATATTTTTTCACCCAATCTTGATGATACTTGGTGGTAATGATCAGTACACAAATCCCACTTGTCTCACCAAATTTTGTTCTTCTAGGTTGAAACGTTCGTCTAGAGTAGCAGTTTTTATATTTAGGTTTCCCACTGTTCTCTCCTATATAGATAGAAGAATTTGGAAATCTAAATCCAACATGGTTCGTAGTAGCTCTTTGAAACTTGACAAAATAAAGGAGTTCTCAGTTTTGTCTCTGTGGTTTGTTTCCTCTTCAAGTAGCCCTAGGCACAGACGGTGGAAAAGCACTTTCATTGAGAGTGGTTGTCAAGCTTCTAAGAATTGACGAGTTTCCGAAATACCAGCAAATATTTTTTTCACCCAATCTTGATGATACTTGGTGGTAATGATCAGTACACAAATCCCACTTGGCTCACCAAATTTTGTTCTTCCACATTGAAGCGTTCGTCTACAGTAGCAGTTTTTATATTTAGGTTTCCCTCTGTTCTCTCCTATATAGATAGATGAATTTGGAACTCTAAATCCAACATGGTTCGTAGTAGCTCTTGGAAACCTGACAATATAAAGGAGTTATCAGTTTTGTCTCTGTGGTTTGTTTCCTCTTCATAGCCCTAGGCACAGACTGTGGAAAAGCAATTTCATCGAGAGGCGTTGCCAAGCTTCTAATAATTAACGATTTTCCCAAACACCAGCAAATATTTTTCACCCAATCTTGATGATACTTGGTGGGAATGATCAGTACACAAATCCCACTTGGCTTACCAAATTTTGTTCTTCTAGGTTGAAGCGTTCATCTACAGTAGTAGTTTTTATATTTAGTTTTCCCTCTTCTCTCCTATATAGATAGATGAATTTGGAACTCTAAATACAACATGGTTTGTAGTAGCTCTTTGAAACTTGACAAAATAAAGGAGTTCTCAGTTTTGTCTCTATGGTTTGTTTCCTCTTCAAGTAGCCCTAATCACAGACTGTGGAAAAGCACTTTCATTGAGAGGGGATGCCAAGCTTCTAAGAATTAACGAGTTTCCAAGATTCCAGCAAATATTTTTTCACCCGATCTTGATGATACTTGGTGGTAATGATTAGTACACAAATCCCACTTGGCTCACGAAATTTTGTTCTTCTCGGTTGAAGCGTTCATGTACAGTAGCAGTTTTTATATTTAGTTTTCCCTCTGTTCTCTCCTATATAGATAGATGAATTTGGAACTCTAAATCCAACATGGTTTGTAGTAGCTCTTTGAAACTTGACAAAATAAAGGAGTTCTCAGTTTTGTCTCTATGGATTGTTTCCTCTTAAAGTAGCCTTAGGCACAGACTGTGGAAAAGCTCTTTCATTGAGATGGTTTGCAAAGTTTCTAAGAATTAACGAGTTTCCGAATTACGAGCAAACACTTTTTCACCCAATCTTGATGATACTGTGTGGTAATGATCAGTACACAAATCCCTCTTGGCTCACCAAATTTTGTTCTTCTATGTTGAAGCGTTCGTCTACAGTAGCAGTTTTTATATTTAGGTTTCCTCTGCTCTCTCCTATATAGATAGATGAATTTGGAACTCTAAATTAAACATGGTTCGTAGTAGCTCTTTGAAACTTGAAAATATAAAGGAGTTCTCAGTTTTGTCTCTATGGTTTGTTTCCTCTTCAAGTAGCCCTAGGCACAGACTTGGAAAAGCAATTTCATTGAGAGGGGTTGCCAAGCTTCTAAGAATTAACGAGTTTCCCAAATACCAGCAAATATTTTTCACCCAATCTTGATGATACTTGGTGGTAATGATCAGGACACAAATCCCACTTGGCTCACCAAATTTTGTTCTTCTAGGTTGAACCGTTCGTCTACAGTAGTAGTTTTTATATTTTGTTTTCCCACTGTTTTCCCCTATATAGATAGATGAAGTTGGAACACTAAATCCAACATGGTTTGTAGTAGCTCTTTGAAACTTTACAAAATAAAGGAGTTCTCAGTTTTGTCTCTATGGTTTGTTTCCTCTTCAAGTAGCCTTCAGCACAGATTGTTTAAAAGCACTTTCATTGAGAGGGGTTGCCAAGCTACTAAGAATTAATGAGTTTCCGAAATACCAGCAAATATTTTTTCACCCGATCTTGATGATACTTGGTGGTAATGATTAGTACACAAATCCCAATTGGCTCACGTAATTTTGTTCTTCTAGGTTTAAGCGTTCGTGTACAGTAGCAGTTTTTATATTTAGGTTTCCTTCTGTTCTCTCCTATATAGATAGATGAATTTGGAACTCTAAATCCAACATGGTTTGTAGTAGCTCTTTGAAACTTGACAAAATAAAGGAGTTCTCAGTTTTGTCTCTATGGTTTGTTTCCTCTTCAAGTAGCCATAGGCACAGTTTGTGGAAAAGCACTTTCATTGAGATGGGTTGCCAAGCTTCTAAGAATTAACGAGTTTCCGAAATACGAGCAAACACTTTTTCACCCAATCTTGATGATACTTTGTGGTAAAGATCAGTACACAAATCCCACTTGGCTCACCAATTTTGTTCTTCTAGGTTGAAGCGTTCATCTACAGTAGCAGTTTTTATATTTAGGTTTCCTCTGCTTTCTCCTATATAGATAGATGAATTTGGAACTCTAAATCCAACATGGTTCATAGTAGCTCTTTGAAACTTGACAAAATAAAGGAGTTCTCAGTTTTGTCTCTATGGTTTGTTTCCTCTTCAAGTAGCCCTAGGAACAGACTGTAGAAAAGCAATTTCATTGAGAGGGGTTGCCAAGCTTCCAAGAATTAACGAGTTTCCGAAATACCAGCAAATATTTTCTCACCCAATCTTGATGATACTTGGTGTTAATGATCAGTACACAAATCCCATTTGGCTCACCAAATTTTGTTCTTCTAGGTTGAAGCGTTCGTCTACAGTAGCAGTTTTTATATTTAGGTTTCCCTCTGTTCTCTCATATATAGATAGATGAATTGGGAAATCTAAATCCAACATGGTTCGTAGAAGCTCTTTGAAACTTGACAAAATAAAGGAGTTCTCAGTTTTGTCTCTATGGTTTGTTTCCTCTTCACATAGCCCTAGGCACAGACTGTGGAAAAGCACTTTCATTGAAAAGGGTTGCCAAGCTTCTAAGAATTAACGAGTTTCCGAAATACCAGCAAATATTTTTTTCACCCAATCTTGATGATACTTGATGGTAATGATCAGTACACAAATTCCACTTGGCTCACCAAATTTTGTTCTTCTAGGTTGAAGCGTTCATCTACAGTTGTAGTTTTTATATTTAGTTTTCCCACTGTTCTCTCTTATATATATAGATGAATTTGGAACTCAAAATTCAACATGGTTAGTAGAAGCTCTTTGAAACTTGACAAAATAAAGGAGTTCTCAGTTTTGTCTCTATGGTTTGTTTTCTCTTTAAGTAGCCCTATGCACAGACTGTGGAAAAGCACTTTCACTGAGAGGGGTTTCCAACCTTCTAAGAATTAAAGGGTTTCCGAAATACCTGCAAATATTTTTTCACCCAATCTTGATGATACTTTGTTTTAATGATCAGTACACAAATCCCACTTGGCTCACCAAATTTTGTTCTTCTAAGTTGAAGCGTTCGTCTACAGTAGCAGTTTTTATATTTAGGTTTCCCTCTGTTCTCTCCTATATAGATAGATGAATTTGGAACTCTAAATCCAACATGGTTTGTAGTAGCTCTTTGAAACTTTACAAAATAAAGGAGGTCTTAGTTTTGTCTCCATGGTTTGTTTCCCCTTCAAGTAGCCCTCAGCACAAACTGTGGAAAAGCACTTTCATCGAGAGGGGTTGCCAAGCTTCTAAGAATTAACGATTTTCCGAAATACCAGCAAATATTTTTTCACCCGATCTTGATGATACTTGGTGGTAATGATTAGTACACAAATCCCACTTGGCTCACGAAATTTTGTTCTTCTCGGTTGAAGCGTTCGTGTACAGTAGCAGTTTTTATATTTAGTTTTCCCTCTGTTCTCTCCTATATGGATAGATGAATTTGGAACTCTAAATCCAACATGGTTTGTAGTAGCTCTTTGAAACTTGACAAAATAAAGGAGTTCTCAGTTTTGTCTCTATGGATTGTTTCCTCTTCAAGTAGCCTTAGGCACAGACTGTGGAAAAGCACTTTCATTGAGATGGGTTGCAAAGTTTCTAAGAATTAACGAGTTTCCGAATTACGAGCAAACACTTTTTCACCCAATCTTGATGATACTGTGTGGTAATGATCAGTACACAAATCCCTCTTGGCTCACCAAATTTTGTTCTTCTAGGTTTAACCGTTCGTCTACATTAGCAGTTTTTATATTTAGGTTTCCTCTGCTCTCTCCTATATAGATAGATGAATTTGGAACTCTAAATTAAACATGGTTCGTCGTAGCTCTTTGAAACTTGAAAAAATAAAGGAGTTCTCAGTTTTGCCTCTATGGTTTGTTTCCTCTTCAAGTAGCCCTAGGCACAGACTTGGAAAAGCTATTTCATTGAGAGGGGTTGCCAAGCTTCTAAGAATTAACGATTTTCCAAATACCAGCAAATATTTTTCACCCAATCTTGATGATACTTGGTGGTAATGATCAGGACACAAATCCCACTTGGCTCACAAATTTTGTTCTTCTAGGTTGAAGCCTTCATCTACAGTAGTAATTTTTATATTTTGTTTTCCCACTGTTCTCCCCTATATAGATAGATGAAGTTGGAACACTAAATCCAACATGGTTTGTAGTAGCTCTTTGAAACTTGACAAAATAAAGGAGTTCTCAGTTTTGTCTCCATGGTTTGTTTCCTCTTCAAGTAGCCTTCAGCACAGATTGTTTAAAAGCACTTTCATTGAGAGGGGTTGCCAAGCTTCTAAGAATTAATGAGTTTCCGAAATACCAGCAAATATTTTTTCACCCGATCTTGATGATACTTGGTAGTACTGATTAGTACACAAATCCCAATTGGCTCACGTAATTTTGTTCTTCTAGGTTGAAGCGTTCGTGTACAGTAGCAGTTTTTATATTTAGGTTTCCTTCTGTTGTCTCCTATATAGATAGATGAATTTGAAACTCTAAATCCAACATGGTTTGTAGTAGCTCTTTGAAACTTGACAAAATAAAGGAGTTCTCAGTTTTGTCTCTATGGTTTGTTTCCTCTTCAAGTAGCCATAGGCACAGTTTGTGGAAAAGCACTTTCATTGAGATGGGTTGCCAAGCTTCTAAGAATTAACGAGTTTCCGAAATACGAGCAAACACTTTTTCACCCAATCTTGATGATACTTTGTGGTAAAGATCAGTACACAAATCCCACTTGGCTCACCAATTTTGTTCTTCTAGGTTGAAGCGTTCATCTACAGTAGCAGTTTTTATATTTAGGTTTCCTCTGCTTTCTCCTATATAGATAGATGAATTTGGAACTCTAAATCCAACATGGTTCATAGTAGCTCTTTGAAACTTGACAAAATAAAGGAGTTCTCAGTTTTGTCTCTATGGTTTGTTTCCTCTTCAAGTAGCCCTAGGCACAGACTGTAGAAAAGCAATTTCATTGAGAGGGGTTGCCAAGCTTCCAAGAATTAACGAGTTTCCCAAATACCAGCAAATATTTTTTCACCCAATCTTGATGATACTTGGTGTTAATTATCAGTACACAAATCCCACTTGGCTCACCAAATTTTGTTCTTCTAGGTTGAAGCGTTCGTCTACAGTAGCAGTTTTTATATTTAGGTTTCCCTCTGTTCTCTCATATATAGATAGATGAATTTGGAAATCTAAATCCAACATGGTTCGTAGAAGCTCTTTGAAACTTGACAAAATAAATTAGTTCTCAGTTTTGTCTCTATGGTTTGTTTCCTCTTCACATAGCCCTAGGCACAGACTGTGGAAAAGCACTTTCATTGAAAGGGGTTGCCAAGCTTCTAAGAATTAACGAGTTTCCGAAATACCAGCAAATATTTTTTTCACCCAATCTTGATGATACTTGATGGTAATGATCAGTACACAAATCCCACTTGGCTCACCAAATTTTGTTCTTCTAGGTTGAAGCGTTCGTCTACAATAGCAGTTTTTATATTTAGGTTTCAATCTGTTCTCTCATATATAGATAGATGAATTTGGAAATCTAAATCCAACATGGTTCGTAGAAGCTCTTTGAAACTTGACAAAATAAAGGAGTTCTCAGTTTTGTCTCTATGGTTTGTTTCCTCTTCAAGTAGCCATAGGCACAGTTTGTGGAAAAGCACTTTCATTGAGATGGGTTGCCAAGCTTCTAAGAATTAACGAGTTTCCGAAATACAAGGAAATATTTTTTCACCCGATCTTGATAATACTTGGTGGTAATGATTAGTACACAAATCCGACTTGGCTCACCAAATTTTGTTCTTCTAGGTTGAAGCGCTCGTGTACAGTAGCAGTTTTTTATTTAGGTTTCCTTCTGTTGTCTCCCATATAAATAGATGAATTTGGAACTCTAAATCCAACATGGTTTGTTGTAGCTCTTTGAATCTTGACAAATAAAGGAGTTCTCAGTTTTGTCTCTATGGTTTGTTTCCTCTTCAAGTAGCCCTAGGCACAGACTGTGGAACAGCAATCTCATCGAGAGGGGTTGCCAACCTTCTAAGAATTAACGAGTTTCCGAAATACCTGCAAATATTTTTTCACCCGATCTTGATGATACTTGTTGGTAATGATTAGTACACAAATCCGACTTGGCTCACCAAATTTTGTTCTTCTAGGTTGAAGCGTTCGTGTACAGTAGCAGTTTTTTATTTAGGTTTCCTTCTGTTGTCTCCTATATAAATAGATGAATTTGGAACTCTAAATCCAACATGGTTTGTTGTAGCTCTTTGAATCTTGACAAATAAAGGAGTTCTCAGTTTTGTCTCTATGGTTTGTTTCCTCTTCAAGTAGCCCTAGGCACAGACTGTGGAACAGCACTCTCATCGAGAGGGGTTGCCAACCTTCTAAGAATTAACGAGTTTCCGAAATACCTGCAAATATTTTTTCACCCAATCTTGATGATACTTGGTGGTAATGATCAGTACACAAGTCCCACTTGGGTCACCAAATTTTGTTCTTCTAGGTTGAAGCGTTCGTCTACAGTAGCAGTTTTTATATTTAGGTTTCCATCTGCTCTCTCCTATACAGATAGATGAATTTGGAACTCTAAATCCAACATGGTTTGTAGTAGCTCTTTAAAACTTGACAAAATAAAGGAGTGCTCAGTTTTGTCTCTATGCTTTGTTTCCTCTTTAAGTAGCCCTATGCACAGACTGTGTAAAAGCACTTTCATTGAGAGTGGTTGTCGAGCTTCTAAGAATTAACGAGTTTCCAAAATACCAGCAAATATTTTTTCACCCAATCTTGATGATACTTGGTGGTAATGATCAGTACACAAATCTCACTTGGCTCACCAAATTTTGTTCTTGTAGGTTGAAGCGTTCGTCTATAGTAGCAGTTTTTATATTTAGGATTCCCTCTTCTCTCCTATATAGATAGATGAATTTTACTCTAAATCCATCATGGTTCTTAGTAGCTCTTTGAAACATGACAAAATAAAGGAGTTCTCAGTTTTGTCTCTATGGTTTGTTTCCTCTTCAAGTAGCCCTAGCTATAGACTTTGGAAAAGCACTTTCATTGAGAGGGGTTGCGAACCTTCTAAGAATTAAAAAGTTTCATAAATACCTACAAATATTTTTTCACCCAATCTTGATGATACATTGTGGTAATGATCAGTACACAAATCCCACTTGGCTCACCAAATTTTGTTCTTCTAGGTTGAAGCGTTCGTCTACAGTAGTAGTTTTTATATTTAGGTTTCCATCTGCTCTCACCTTTATTGATAGATGAATTTGAAACCCTAAATCCAACATGGTTTGTAGTAGCTCTTTGAAACTTGACAAAATAAAGGAGTTCTCAGTTTTGTCTCTATGGTTTGTTTCCTCTTTAAGTAGCCCTAAGCACAGACTGAGTAAAAGCACTTTCATTGAGAGGGGTTGCCTACCTTCTAAGAATTAACAAGTTTCCGAAATACGAGCGAACACTTTTTCACCCAATCTTGATGATACTTGGTGGTAATGATCAGTACATAAATCCCACTTGGCTCACCAAATTTTGTTCTTCTAGGTTGAAGCGTTCGTCTACAGTAGTAGTTTTTATATTTAGGTTTCCATCTGCTCTCTCCTATATAGATAGATGAATTTGGAACTCTAAATCGAACATGGTTTGTAGTAGCTCTTTGAAACTTGACAAAATAAAGGAGTGCTCAGTTTTGTCTCTATGCTTTGTTTCCTCTTTAAGTAGTCCTATGCACAGACTGTGGAAAAGCACTTTCATTGAGAGGGGTTGCCAAGCTTCTAAGAATTAACGAGTTTCCGAAATACCAGCAAATATTTTTTCACCCAATCTTGAGGATACTTGGGGGTAATGAACAGTACTCAAATCCCACTTGGCTCACCAAATTTTGTTCTTCTAGGTTGAAGCGTTCGTCTACAGTAGCAGTTTTTATATTTAGGTTTCCCTCTGTTCTCTCCTATATAGATAGATGAATTTGGAAATCTAAATTCAACATGGTTCGTAGTAGCTCTTTGAAACTTGACAAAATAAAGGAGTTCTCAGTTTTGTCTCTATGGTTTGTTTCCTCTTCACGTAGCCCTAGGCTCAGACTGTGGAAAAGCACTTTCATTGAGAGGGGTTGCCAAGCTTCTAAGAATTAACGAGTTTCCGAAATACCAGCAAATATTTTTTTCACCAAATCTTGATGATACTTGGTGATAATGATCAGTACACAAATCCCACTTGGCTCACCAAAATTTGTTCTTCTAGGTGAAGCGTTCGTGTACAGTAGCAGTTTTTTATTTAGGTTTCCTTCTGTTGTCTCCTATATAAATAGATGAATTTGGAACTCTAAATCCAACATGGTTTGTTGTCGCTCTTTGAATCTTGACAAATAAAGGAGTTCTCAGTTTTGTCTCTATGGTTTGTTTCCTCTTCAAGTAGCCCTAGGCACAGACTGTGGAACAGCACTCTCATCGAGAGGGGTTGCCAACCTTCTAAGAATTAACGAGTTTCCGAAATACCTGCAAACATTTTTTCACCCAATCTTGATGATACTTGGTGGTAATGATCAGTACACAAGTCCCACTTGGGTCACCAAATTTTGTTCTTCTAGGTTGAAGCGTTCGTCTACAGTAGCAGTTTTTATATTTAGGT
Organism: Callospermophilus lateralis; assembly: GCF_048772815.1. NCBI lineage: Eukaryota > Metazoa > Chordata > Mammalia > Rodentia > Sciuridae > Callospermophilus > Callospermophilus lateralis. The sequence goes on from NW_027514025.1 coordinate 18,531, forward strand.
TTCCATCTGCTCTCTCTTATACAGATAGATGAATTTGGAACTCTAAATCCAACATGGTTTGTAGTAGCTTTTTAAAACTTGACAAATTAAAGGAGTGCTCAGTTTTGTCTCTATGCTTTGTTTCCTCTTTAAGTAGCCCTATGCACAGACTGTGTAAAAGCACTTTCATTGAGAGTGGTTGTCGAGCTTCTAAGAATTAACGAGTTTCCAACATACCAGCAAATATTTTTTCACCCAATCTTGATGATACTTGGTGGTAATGATCAGTACACAAATCTCACTTGGCTCACCAAATTTTGTTCTTGTAGGTTGAAGCGTTCGTCTATAGTAGCAGTTTTTATATTTAGGATTCCCTCTTCTCTCCTATATAGATAGATGAATTTTACTCTAAATCCATCATGGTTCGTAGTAGCTCTTTGAAACATGACAAAATAAAGGAGTTCTCAGTTTTGTCTCTATGGTTTGTTTCCTCTTCAAGTAGCCCTAGGCATAGACTTTGGAAAAGCACTTTCATTGAGAGGGGTTGCGAACCTTCTAAGAATTAAAAAGTTTCATAAATACCTGCAAATATTTTTTCACCCAATCTTGATGATACATTGTGGTAATGATCAGTACACAAATCCCACTTGGCTCACCAAATTTTGTTCTTCTAGGTTGAAGCGTTCGTCTACAGTAGTAGTTTTTATATTTAGGTTTCCATCTGCTCTCACCTTTATTGATAGATGAATTTGAAACCCTAAATCCAACATGGTTTGTAGTAGCTCTTTGAAACTTGACAAAATAAAGGAGTTCTCAGTTTTGTCTCTATGGTTTGTTTCCTCTTTAAGTAGCCCTAAGCACAGACTGAGTAAAAGCACTTTCATTGAGAGGGGTTGCCTACCTTCTAAGAATTAACAAGTTTCCGAAATACGAGCGAACACTTTTTCACCCAATCTTGATGATACTTGGTGGTAATGATCAGTACATAAATCCCACTTGGCTCACCAAATTTTGTTCTTCTAGGTTGAAGCGTTCGTCTACAGTAGTCGTTTGTATATTTAGGTTTCCATCTGCTCTCTCCTATATAGATAGATGAATTTGGAACTCTAAATCGAACATGGTTTGTAGTAGCTCTTTGAAACTTGACAAAAAAAAGGAGTGCTCAGTTTTGTCTCTATGCTTTGTTTCCTCTTTAAGTAGTCCTATGCACAGACTGTGGAAAAGCACTTTCATTGAGAGGGGTTGCCAAGCTTCTAAGAATTAACGAGTTTCCGAAACACCAGCAAGTATTTTTTCACCCAATCTTGATGATACTTGGTGGTAATAATCAGTACACAAATCCCACTTGGCTCACCAAATTTTGTTCTTCTAGGTTGAAGCGTTCGTCTACAGTAGCAGTTTTTATATTTATGTTTCCCTCTGTTCTCTCCTATATAGATAGATGAATTTGGAACTCTAAATCCAACATGGTTCGTAGTAGCTCTGGAAACTTGAAAATATAAAGGAGTTCTCAGTTTTGTCTCTATGGTTTGTTTCCTCTTCATAGCCCTAGGCACAGTCTGTGGAAAAGCACTTTCATCGAGAGGGGTTGCCAAGCTTCTAAGAATTAACGAGTTTCCCAAATACCAGCAAATATTTTTCACCCAATCTTGATGATACTTGGTGGTAATGATCAGTACAGAAATCCCACTTGGCTCACCAAATTTTGTTCTTCTAATTTGAAGCGTTCGTCTACAGTAGCAGTTTCTATATTTACGTTTCCCTCTGTTCTCTTTTATATAGATAGATGAAATTGGAACTCTAAATCCAACATGGTTCGAAGTAGCTCTTTGAAACTTGACAAAATAAAGGAGTTCTCAGTTTTGTCTCTATGGTTTGTTACCTCTTCACGTAGCCCAAGGCACAGACTGTGGAAAAGCAATTTCATTGAGAGGGGTTGCCAAGCTTCTAAGAATTAACGAGTTTCCGAAATACCAGCAAGTATTTTTTCACCCAATCTTGATAATACTTGGTGCTAATGATCAGTACACAAATCCCACTTGGCTCACCAAATTTTGTTCTTCTAGGTTGAAGCGTTCCTCTACAGTAGCAGTTTTTATATTTAGGTTTCCCTCTGTTCTCTAGTATATAGATAGATGAATTTGAAACTCTAAATCCAACATGGTTCATAGTAGCTATGGAAACTTGACAAAATAAAGGAGTTCTCAGTTTTGTCTCTATGGTTTATTTCCTCTTCAAGTAGCCCTGAGCACAGATTGTGGAAAAGCATTTTCATCGAGAGGGGTTGCCAAGCTTCTAAGAATTAACGAGTTTCCAAAATTCCAGCAAATATTTTTTTACCCAATCTTGATGATACTTGGTGGTAATGATCAGTACACAAATCCCACTTGTCTCACCAAATTTTGTTCTTCTAGGTTGAAGCGTTCGTGTACAGTAGCAGTTTTTATATTTAGGTTTCTCTCTGTTCTCTCCTATATAGATAGATGAATTTGGAACTCTAAATCCAACATGGTTCGTAGTAGCTCTTGGAAACCTGACAATATAAAGGAGTTCTCAGTTTTGTCTCTATGGTTTGTTTATTCTTCATAGCCCTAAGCACAGACTGTGGAAAACCAATTTCATCGAGAGGGGTTGCCAAGCTTCTAAGAATTAACGATTTTCCCAAACACCAGCAAATATTTTTCACCCAATCTTGATGATACTTGGTGGTAATTATCAGTACACAAATCCCACTTGGCTTACCAAATTTTGTTCTTCTAGGTTGAAGCGTTCATCTACAGTAGTAGTTTTTGTATTTAGTTTTCCCTCTGTTCTCTCCTATATAGATAGATGAATTTCGAACTCTAAATCCAACATGGTTTGTAGTAGCTCTTTGAAAATTTACAAAATAAAGGAGTTCTCAGTTTTGTCTCTATGGCTTGTTTCCTTTTCAAGTAGCCCTAAGCACAGACTGTGGAAAAGCACTTTCATTTAGAGGGGTTGCCAAGCTTCTAAGAATTAACGAGTTTCCGAAATACCAGCAAATATTTTTTTCACCCAAACTTGATGATACTTGGTGGTAATGATCAGTACACAAATTCCACTTGGCTCACCAAATTTTGTTCTTCTAGGTTGAAGCGTTCGTCTACAGTAGCAGTTTTTATATTTAGGTTTTCCTCTGCTCTCTCCTATATAGTTAGATGAATTTGGAACTCTTAATCCAACATGGTTTGTAGTAGCTCTTTGAAAATTTACAAAATAAAGGAGTTCTCAGTTTTGTCACTATGGTTTGTTTCCTCTTCAAGTAGCCTTAGGCACAGACTGTGGAAAAGAACTTTCATTGAGAGGGGTTCCCAAGCTTCTAAGAATTAACGAGTTTCCGAAATACGAGCAAACACTTTTTCACCCAATCTTGATGATACTTGGTGGTAATGATAAGTACACAAATCCCACTTGGCTCACCAAATTTTGTTCTTCTAGGTTGAAGCGTTCGTCTACCGTAGCAGTTTTTATATTTAGGTATCCCTCTGCTCTCTCCTATATAGATAGATGAATTTGGAACTCTAAAACCAACATGGTTCGTAGTAGCTCTTTGAAACTTGACAAAATAAAAAAGTTCTCAGTTTTGTCTCCATGGTTTGTTTCCTCTAAAAATAGCCCTAAGCACAGACTCTGGAAAAGCAATTTCATTGAGAGGGGTTGCCAAGCTTCTAAGATTAACGAGTTTCCGAAATACCAGAAAATATTTTTTCACCCAATCTTGATGATACTTGGTGGTAATGATCAGTACAGAAATCCCACTTGGCTCACCAAATTTTGTTCGTCTAGGTTGAAGCGTTCGTCTACAGTAGCAGTTTTTATATTTAGGTTTCCCTCTGTTCTCTCCTATGTAGATAGATGAATTAGGAACTCTAAATCCAACATGGTTCGTAGTAGCTCTTGGAAACTTGAAAATATAAAGGAGTTCTCAGTTTTGTCTCTATGGTTTGTTTCCTCTTCATAGCCCTAGGCACAGACTGTGGAAAAGCACTTTCATCGAGAGGGGTTGCCAAGCTTCTAAGAATTAACGAGTTTCCCAAATACCAGCAAATATTTTTCACCCAATCTTGATGATACTTGGTGGTAATGATCAGTACAGAAATCCCACTTGGCTCACCAAATTTTGTTCTTCTAGGTTGAAGCGTTCGTCTACAGTAGCAGTTTTTATATTTACGTTTCCCTCTGTTCTCTCCTATATAGATAGATGAAATTGGAACTCTAAATCCAACATGGTTCTAAGTAGCTCTTTGAAACTTGACAAAATAAAGGAGTTCTCAGTTTTGTCTCTATGGTTTGTTACCTCTTCACGTAGCCCAAGGCACAGACTGTGGAAAAGCAATTTCATTGAGAGGGGTTGCCAAGCTTCTAAGAATTAACGAGTTTCCGAAATACCAGCAAGTATTTTTTCACCCTATCTTGATAATACTTGGTGCTAAAGATCAGTACACAAATCCCACTTGGCTCACCAAATTTTGTTCTTCTAGGTTGAAGCGTTCGTGTACAGTAGCAGTTTTTATATTTAGGTTTCTCTCTGTTCTCTCCTATATAGATAGATGAATTTGGAACTCTAAATCCAACATGGTTCCTAGTAGCTCTTGGAAACCTGACAATATAAAGGAGTTCTCAGTTTTGTCTCTATGGTTTGTTTATTCTTCATAGCCCTAAGCACAGACTGTGGAAAACCAATTTCATCGAAAGGGGTTGCCAAGCTTCTAAGAATTAACGATTTTCCCAAACACCAGCAAATATTTTTCACCCAATGTTGATGATACTTGGTGGTAATTATCAGTACACAAATCCCACTTGGCTTACCAAATTTTGTTCTTCTAGGTTGAAGCGTTCATCTACAGTAGTAGTTTTTGTATTTAGTTTTCCCTCTGTTCTCTCCTATATAGATAGATGAATTTGGAACTCTAAATCCAACATGGTTTGTAGTAGCTCTTTGAAAATTTACAAAATAAAGGAGTTCTCAGTTTTGTCTCTATGGTTTGTTTCCTTTTCAAGTAGCCCTAAGCACAGACTGTGGAAAAGCACTTTCATTGAGAGGGGTTGCCAAGCTTCTAAGAATTAACGATTTTCAGAAATACCAGCAAATATTTTTTCACCCGATCTTGATGATACTTGGTGGTAATGATTAGCACACAAATCCCACTTGGCTCACGAAATTTTGTTCTTCTAGGTTGAAGCGTTCGTGTACATTAGCAGTTTCTATATTTTGTTTCCTTCTGTTCTCTCCTATGTAGATAGATGAATTTGGAACTCTAAATCCAACATGGTTTGTAGTAGCTCTTTGAAACTTGACAAAATAAAGGAGTTCTCAGTTTTGTCTCTATGGTTTGTTTCCTCTTCAAGTAGCCCTAAGCACAGACTGTGGAAAAGCACTTTCATCGAGAGGGGTTGCCAAGCTTCTAAGAATTAACGAGTTTCCAAAATTCCAGCAAATATTTTTTTACCCAATCTTGATGATACTTGGTGCTAATGATCAGTACACAAAACCCACTTGGCTCACCAAATTTTGTTCTTCTAGGTTGAAGCGTTCGTCTACAGTAGCAGTTTTTATATTTAGGTTTCCCTCTGCTCTCTCCTATATAGATAGATGAATTTGGAACTCTAAATCCAACATGGTTTGTAGTAGCTCTTTGAAACTTGACAAAATAAAGGAGTTCTCAGTTTTATCTCTATGGTTTGTTTCCTCTTCAAGTAGCCTTAGGCACAGACTGTGGAAAAGCACTTTCATTGAGATGGGTTGCCAAGTTTCTAAGAATTAACGAGTTTCCGAAATACGAGCAAACACTTTTTCACCCAATCTTGATGATACTTGGTGGTAAAGATCAGTACACAAATCCCATTTGGCTCACCAAATTTTGTTCTTATAGGTTGAAGCGTTCGTCTACAGTAGCATTTTAATATTTAGGTTTCCTGTGCTCTCTCCTATATAGATAGATAAATTTGGAACTCTAAATCCAACATGGTTCGTAGTAGCTCTTTGAAACTTGACAAAATAAAGGAGTTCTCATTTTTGTCTCTATGGTTTGTTTCCTCTTCAAGTAGCCCTAGACACAGACTGTGGAAAAGCAATTTCATTGAGAGGGGTTGCCAAGCTTCTAAGAATTAACGAGTTTCCGAAATTCCAGCAAATATTTTTTCACCCAATCTTGATGATACTTGGTGGTAATGATCAGTACACAAATCCCACTTGTCTCACCAAATTTTGTTCTTCTAGGTTGAAACGTTTGTCTAGAGTAGCAGTTATTATATTTAGGTTTCCCACTGTTCTCTCCTATATAGATAGAAGAATTTGGAAATCTAAATGCAACATGGTTCGTAGTAGCTCTTTGAAACTTGACAAAATAAAGGAGTTCTCAGTTTTGTCTCTGTGGTTTGTTTCCTCTTCAAGTAGCCCTAGGCACAGACGGTGGAAAAGCACTTTCATTGAGAGTGGTTGTCAAGCTTCTAAGAATTGACGAGTTTCCGAAATACCAGCAAATATTTTTTTCACCCAATCTTGATGATACTTGGTGGTAATGATCAGTACACAAATCCCACTTGGCTCACCAAATTTTGTTCTTCCACATTGAAGCGTTCGTCTACAGTAGCAGTTTTTATATTTAGGTTTCCCTCTGTTCTCTCCTATATAGATAGATGAATTAGGAACTCTAAATCCAACATGGTTCGTAGTAGCTCTTGGAAACCTGACAATATAAAGGAGTTATCAGTTTTGTCTCTGTGGTTTGTTTCCTCTTCATAGCCCTAGGCACAGACTGTGGAAAAGCAATTTCATCGAGAGGCGTTTCCAAGCTTCTAATAATTAACGATTTTCCCAAACACCAGCAAATATTTTTCACCCAAACTTGATGATACTTGGTGGGAATGATCAGTACACAAATCCCACTTGGCTTACCAAATTTTGTTCTTCTAGGTTGAAGCGTTCAACTACAGTAGTAGTTTTTATATTTAGTTTTCCCTCTTCTCTCCTATATAGATAGATGAATTTGGAACTCTAAATCCAACATGGTTTGTAGTAGCTCTTTGAAACTTGACAAAATAAAGGAGTTCTCAGTTTTGTCTCTATGGTTTGTTTCCTCTTCAAGTAGCCCTAATCACAGACTGTGGAAAAGCACTTTCATTGAGAGGGGATGCCAAGCTTCTAAGAATTAACGAGTTTCCAAGATTCCAGCAAATATTTTTTCACCCGATCTTGATGATACTTGGTGGTAATGATTAGTACACAAATCCCACTTGGCTCACGAAATTTTGTTCTTCTCGGTTGAAGCGTTCGTGTACAGTAGCAGTTTTTATATTTAGTTTTCCCTCTGTTCTCTCCTATATAGATAGATGAATTTGGAACTCTAAATCCAACATGGTTTGTAGTAGCTCTTTGAAACTTGACAAAATAAAGGAGTTCTCAGTTTTGTCTCTATGGATTGTTTCCTCTTAAAGTAGCCTTAGGCACAGACTGTGGAAAAGCACTTTCATTGAGATGGTTTGCAAAGTTTCTAAGAATTAACGAGTTTCCGAATTACGAGCAAACACTTTTTCACCCAATCTTGATGATACTGTGTGGTAATGATCAGTACACAAATCCCTCTTGGCTCACCAAATTTTGTTCTTCTATGTTGAAGCGTTCGTCTACAGTAGCAGTTTTTATATTTAGGTTTCCTCTGCTCTCTCCTATATAGATAGATGAATTTGGAACTCTAAATTAAACATGGTTCGTCGTAGCTCTTTGAAACTTGAAAAAATAAAGGAGTTCTCACTTTTGTCTCTATGGTTTGTTTCCTCTTCAAGTAGCCCTAGGCACAGACTTGGAAAAGCAATTTCATTGAGAGGGGTTGCCAAGCTTCTAAGAATTAACGATTTTCCCAAATACCAGCAAATATTTTTCACCCTATCTTGATGATACTTGGTGGTAATGATCAGGACACAAATCCCACTTGGCTCACCAAATTTTGTTCTTCTAGGTTGAACCGTTCATCTACAGTAGTAGTTTTTATATTTTGTTTTCCCACTGTTTTCCCCTATATAGATAGATGAAGTTGGAACACTAAATCCAACATGGTTTGTAGTAGCTCTTTGAAACTTTACAAAATAAAGGAGTTCTCAGTTTTGTCTCTATGGTTTGTTTCCTCTTCAAGTAGCCTTCAGCACAGATTGTTTAAAAGCACTTTCATTGAGAGGGGTTGCCAAGCTACTAAGAATTAATGAGTTTCCGAAATACCAGCAAATATTTTTTCACCCGATCTTGATGATACTTGGTGGTAATGATTAGTACACAAATCCCAATTGGCTCACGTAATTTTGTTCTTCTAGGTTGAAGCGTTCGTGTACAGTAGCAGTTTTTATATTTAGGTTTCCTTCTGTTCTCTCCTATATAGATAGATGAATTTGGAACTCTAAATCCAACATGGTTTGTAGTAGCTCTTTGAAACTTGACAAAATAAAGGAGTTCTCAGTTTTGTCTCTATGGTTTGTTTCCTCTTCAAGTAGCCATAGGCACAGTTTGTGGAAAAGCACTTTCATTGAGATGGGTTGCCAAGCTTCTAAGAATTAACGAGTTTCCGAAATACGAGCAAACACTTTTTCACCCAATCTTGATGATACTTTGTGGTAATGATCAGTACACAAATTTCACTTGGCTCACCAAATTTTGTTCTTCTAGGTTGAAGCGTTCATCTACAGTACTAGTATTTATATTTAGTTTTCCCTCTGTTCTCTCCTATATAGATAGATGAATTTGGAACTCTAAATCCAACATGGTTTGTAGTAGCTCTTTGAAACTTTACAAAATAAAGGAGGTCTTAGTTTTGTCTCCATGGTTTGTTTCCCCTTCAAGTAGCCCTCAGCACAGACTGTGGAAAAGCACTTTCATCGAGAGGGGTTGCCAAGCTTCTAAGAATTAACGATTTTCCTAAATACCAGCAAATATTTTTTCACCCGATCTTGATGATACTTGGTGGTAATGATTAGTACACAAATCCCACTTGGCTCACGAAATTTTGTTCTTCTCGGTTGAAGCGTTCGTGTACAGTAGCAGTTTTTATATTTAGTTTTCCCTCTGTTCTCTCCTATATGGATAGATGAATTTGGAACTCTAAATCCAACATGGTTTGTAGTAGCTCTTTGAAACTTGACAAAATAAAGGAGTTCTCAGTTTTGTCTCTATGGATTGTTTCCTCTTCAAGTAGCCTTAGGCACAGACTGTGGAAAAGCACTTTCATTGAGATGGGTTGCAAAGTTTCTAAGAATTAACGAGTTTCCGAATTACGAGCAAACACTTTTTCACCCAATCTTGATGATACTGTGTGGTAATGATCAGTACACAAATCCCTCTTGGCTCACCAAATTTTGTTCTTCTAGGTTTAACCGTTCGTCTACAGTAGCAGTTTTTATATTTAGGTTTCCTCTGCTCTCTCCTATATAGATAGATGAATTTGGAACTCTAAATTAAACATGGTTCGTCGTAGCTCTTTGAAACTTGAAAAAATAAAGGAGTTCTCAGTTTTGTCTCTATGGTTTGTTTCCTCTTCAAGTAGCCCTAGGCACAGACTTGGAAAAGCTATTTCATTGAGAGGGGTTGCCAAGCTTCTAAGAATTAACGATTTTCCAAATACCAGCAAATATTTTTCACCCAATCTTGATGATACTTGGTGGTAATGATCAGGACACAAATCCCACTTGGCTCACAAATTTTGTTCTTCTAGTTTGAAGCCTTCATCTACAGTAGTAATTTTTATATTTTGTTTTCCCACTGTTCTCCCCTATATAGATAGATGAAGTTGGAACACTAAATCCAACATGGTTTGTAGTAGCTCTTTGAAACTTGACAAAATAAAGGAGTTCTCAGTTTTGTCTCTATGGTTTGTTTCCTCTTCAAGTAGCCTTCAGCACAGATTGTTTAAAAGCACTTTCATTGAGAGGGGTTGCCAAGCTTCTAAGAATTAATGAGTTTCCGAAATACCAGCAAATATTTTTTCACCCGATCTTGATGATACTTGGTGGTAATGATTAGTACACAAATCCCACTTGGCTCACGAAATTTTGTTCTTCTCGGTTGAAGCGTTCGTGTACAGTAGCAGTTTTTATATTTAGTTTTCCCTCTGTTCTCTCCTATATGGATAGATGAATTTGGAACTCTAAATCCAACATGGTTTGTAGTAGCTCTTTGAAACTTGACAAAATAAAGGAGTTCTCAGTTTTGTCTCTATGGATTGTTTCCTCTTCAAGTAGCCTTAGGCACAGACTGTGGAAAAGCACTTTCATTGAGATGGGTTGCAAAGTTTCTAAGAATTAACGAGTTTCCGAATTACGAGCAAACACTTTTTCACCCAATCTTGATGATACTGTGTGGTAATGATCAGTACACAAATCCCTCTTGGCTCACCAAATTTTGTTCTTCTAGGTTGAACCGTTCGTCTACATTAGCAGTTTTTATATTTAGGTTTCCTCTGCTCTCTCCTATATAGATAGATGAATTTGGAACTCTAAATTAAACATGGTTCGTCGTAGCTCTTTGAAACTTGAAAAAATAAAGGAGTTCTCAGTTTTGCCTCTATGGTTTGTTTCCTCTTCAAGTAGCCCTAGGCACAGACTTGGAAAAGCTATTTCATTGAGAGGGGTTGCCAAGCTTCTAAGAATTAACGATTTTCCAAATACCAGCAAATATTTTTCACCCAATCTTGATGATAATTGGTGGTAATGATCAGGACACAAATCCCACTTGGCTCACAAATTTTGTTCTTCTAGGTTGAAGCCTTCATCTACAGTAGTAATTTTTATATTTTGTTTTCCCACTGTTCTCCCCTATATAGATAGATGAAGTTGGAACACTAAATCCAACATGGTTTGTAGTAGCTCTTTGAAACTTGACAAAATAAAGGAGTTCTCAGTTTTGTCTCTATGGTTTGTTTCCTCTTCAAGTAGCCTTCAGCACAGATTGTTTAAAAGCACTTTCATTGAGAGGGGTTGCCAAGCTTCTAAGAATTAATGAGTTTCCGAAATACCAGCAAATATTTTTTCACCCGATCTTGATGATACTTGGTGGTACTGATTAGTACACAAATCCCAATTGGCTCACGTAATTTTGTTCTTCTAGGTTGAAGCGTTCGTGTACAGTAGCAGTTTTTATATTTAGGTTTCCTTCTGTTCTCTCCTATATAGATAGATGAATTTGAAACTCTAAATCCAACATGGTTTGTAGGAGCTCTTTGAAACTTGACAAAATAAAGGAGTTCTCAGTTTTGTCTCTATGGTTTGTTTCCTCTTCAAGTAGCCATAGGCACAGTTTGTGGAAAAGCACTTTCATTGAGATGGGTTGCCAAACTTCTAAGAATTAACGAGTTTCCGAAATACGAGCAAACACTTTTTCACCCAATCTTGATGATACTTTGTGGTAAAGATCAGTACACAAATCCCACTTGGCTCACCAATTGTGTTCTTCTAGGTTGAAGCGTTCATCTACAGTAGCAGTTTTTATATTTAGGTTTCCTCTGCTTTCTCCTATATAGATAGATGAATTTGGAACTCTAAATCCAACATGGTTCATAGTAGCTCTTTGAAACTTGACAAAATAAAGGAGTTCTCAGTTTTGTCTCTATGGTTTGTTTCCTCTTCAAGTAGCCCTAGGCACAGACTGTGGAAAAGCAATTTCATTGAGAGGGGTTGCCAAGCTTCCAAGAATTAACGAGTTTCCCAAATACCAGCAAATATTTTTTCACCCAATCTTGATGATACTTGGTGTTAATTATCAGTACACAAATCCCACTTGGCTCACCAAATTTTGTTCTTCTAGGTTGAAGCGTTCGTCTACAGTAGCAGTTTTTATATTTAGGTTTCCCTCTGTTCTCTCATATATAGATAGATGAATTTGGAAATCTAAATCCAACATGGTTCGTAGAAGCTCTTTGAAACTTGACAAAATAAAGGAGTTCTCAGTTTTGTCTCTATGGTTTGTTTCCTCTTCACATAGCCCTAGGCACAGACTGTGGAAAAGCACTTTCATTGAAAGGGGTTGCCAAGCTTCTAAGAATTAACGAGTTTCCGAAATACCAGCAAATATTTTTTTCACCCAATCTTGATGATACTTGATGGTAATGATCAGTACACAAATTCCACTTGGCTCACCAAATTTTGTTCTTCTAGGTTGAAGCGTTCATCTATAGTAGTAGTTTTTATATTTAGTTTTCCCACTGTTCTCTCTTATATATATAGATGAATTTGGAACTCAAAATTCAACATGGTTAGTAGAAGCTCTTTGAAACTTGACAAAATAAAAGAGTTCTCAGTTTTGTCTCTATGGTTTGTTTTATCTTTAAGTAGCCCTATGCACAGACTGTGGAAAAGCACTTTCACTGAGAGGGGTTGCCAACCTTCTAAGAATTAACGAGTTTCCGAAATACCTGCAAATATTTTTTCACCCAATCTTGATGATACTTGGTGGTAATGATCAGTACACAAATCCCACTTGGCTCACCAAATTTTGTTCTTCTAGGTTGAAGCGTTCGTCTACAGTAGCAGTTTTTATATTTAGGTTTCCCTCTGTTCTCTCCTATACGGATAGATGAATTTGGAAATCTAAATCCAACATGGTTCGTAGTAGCTCTTTGAAACTTGACAAAATAAAGGAGTTCTCAGTTTTGTCTCTATGGTTTGTTTCCTCTTCCTAGCCCTAGGCACAGACTGTGGAAAAGCACTTTCATTGAGAGTGGTTGCCAAGCTTCTAAGAATTAACGAGTTTCCCAAATACCAGAAAATATTTTTTTCACCCAATCTTGATGATACTTGGTGGTAATGATCAGTACACAAATTTCACTTGGCTCACCAAATTTTGTTCTTCTAGGTTGAAGCGTTCATCTACAGTAGTAGTATTTATATTTAGTTTTCCCTCTGTTCTCTCCTATATAGATAGATGAATTTGGAACTCTAAATCCAACATGGTTTGTAGTAGCTCTTTGAAACTTTACAAAATAAAGGAGGTCTTAGTTTTGTCTCCATGGTTTGTTTCCCCTTCAAGTAGCCCTCAGCACAGACTGTGGAAAAGCACTTTCATCGAGAGGGGTTGCCAAGCTTCTAAGAATTAACGATTTTCCGAAATACCAGCAAATATTTTTTCACCCGATCTTGATGATACTTGGTGGTAATGATTAGTACATAAATCCCACTTGGCTCACGAAATTTTGTTCTTCTCGGTTGAAGCGTTCGTGTACAGTAGCAGTTTTTATATTTAGTTTTCCCTCTGTTCTCTCCTATATAGATAGATGAATTTGGAACTCTAAATCCAACATGGTTTGCAGTAGCTCTTTGAAACTTGAAAAAATAAAGGAGTTCTCAGTTTTGTCTCTATGGATTGTTTCCTCTTCAAGTAGTCTTAGGCACAGACTGTGGAAAAGCACTTTCATTGAGATGGGTTGCAAAGTTTCTAAGAATTAACGAGTTTCCGAATTACGAGCAAACACTTTTTCATCCAATCTTGATGATACTGTGTGGTAAAGATCAGTACACAAATCCCACTTGGCTCACCAAATTTTGTTCTTCTAGGTTGAAGCGTTCGTCTACAGTTGCAGTTTTTATATTTAGGTTTCCTCTGCTCTCTCCTATATAGATAGATGAATTTGGAACTCTAAATTAAACATGGTTCGTCGTAGCTCTTTGAAACTTGAAAAAATAAAGGAGTTCTGAGTTTTGTCTCTATGGTTTGTTTCCTCTTCAAGTAGCCCTAGGCACAGACTTGGAAAAGCAATTTCATTGAGAGGGGTTGCCAAGCTTCTAAGAATTAACGAGTTTCCCAAACACCAGCAAATATTTTTCACCCAATCTTGATGATACTTGGTGGTAATGATCAGGACACAAATCCCACCTGGCTCACCAAATTTTGTTCTTCTAGGTTGAAGCGTTCATCTACAGTAGTAGTTTTTATATTTTGTTTTCCCACTGTTCTCCCCTATATAGATAGATGAAGTTGGAACACTAAATCCAACATGGTTTGTAGTAGCTCTTTGAAACTTTACAAAATAAAGGAGTTCTAGTTTTGTTTCTATGGTTTGTTTCCTCTTCAAGTAGCCTTCAGCACAGATTGTTTAAAAGCACTTTCAATGAGAGGGGTTGCCAAGCTTCTAAGAATTAATGAGTTTCCGAAATACCAGGAAATATTTTTTCACCCGATCTTGATGATACTTGGTGGTAATGATTTGTACACAAATCCCAATTGGCTCACGTAATTTTGTTCTTCTAGGTTGAAGCGTTCGTGTACAGTAGCAGTTTTTATATTTAGGTTTCCTTCTCTTCTCTCCTATATAGATAGATGAATTTGGAACTCTAAATCCAACATGGTTTGTAGTAGCTCTTTGAAACTTGACAAAATAAAGGAGTTCTCAGTTTTGTCTCTATGGTTTGTTTCCTCTTCAAGTAGCCATAGGCACAGTTTGTGGAAAAGCACTTTCATTGAGATGGGTTGCCAAGCTTCTAAGAATTAACGAGTTTCCCAAATACCAGCAAATATTTTTTTCACCCAAACTTGATGATACTTGGTGGTAATGATCAGTACACAAATTTCACTTGGCTCACCAAATATTGTTCTTCTAGGTTGAAGCGTTCATCTACAGTAGTAGTATTTATATTTAGTTTTCCCTCTGTTCTCTCCTATATAGATAGATGAATTTGGAACTCTAAATCCAACATGGTTTGTAGTAGCTCTTTGAAACTTTACAAAATAAAGGAGGTCTTAGTTTTGTCTCCATGGTTTGTTTCCCCTTCAAGTAGCCCTCAGCACAGACTGTGGAAAAGCACTTTCATCGAGAGGGGTTGCGAATCTTCTAAGAATTAACGATTTTCCGAAATACCAGCAAATATTTTTTCACCCGATCTTGATGATACTTGGTGGTAATGATTAGTACACAAATCCCACTTGGCTCACGAAATTTTGTTCTTCTCGTTTGAAGCGTTCGTGTACAGTAGCAGTTTTTATATTTAGTTTTCCCTCAGTTCTCTCCTATATAGATAGATGAATTTGGAACTCTAAATCCAACATGGTTTGTAGTAGCTCTTTGAAACTTGACAAAATAAAAAAGTTCTCAGTTTTTTCTCTATGGTTTGTTCCTCTTCAAGTAGCCCTCAGCACAGACTGTGGAAAAGCACTTTCATTGAGAGAAGTTGCCAAGCTTCTAAGAATTAACGAGTTTCCGAAATACAAGGAAATATTTTTTCACCCGATCTTGATAATACTTGGTGGTAATGATTAGTACACAAATCCGACTTGGCTCACCAAATTTTGTTCTTCTAGGTTGAAGCGCTCGTGTACAGTAGCAGTTTTTTATTTAGGTTTCCTTCTGTTGTCTCCTATATAAATAGATGAATTTGGAACTCTAAATCCAACATGGTTTGTTGTAGCTCTTTGAATCTTGACAAATAAAGGAGTTCTCAGTTTTGTCTCTATGGTTTGTTTCCTCTTCAAGTAGCCCTAGGCACAGACTGTGGAACAGCACTCTCATCGAGAGGGGTTGCCAACCTTCTAAGAATTAACGAGTTTCCGAAATACCTGCAAATATTTTTTCACCCAATCTTGATGATACTTGGTGTTAATTATCAGTACACAAATCCCACTTGGCTCACCAAATTTTGTTCTTCTAGGTTGAAGCGTTCGTCTACAGTAGCAGTTTTTATATTTAGGTTTCCCTCTGTTCTCTCATATATAGATAGATGAATTTGGAAATCTAAATCCAACATGGTTCGTAGAAGCTCTTTGAAACTTGCAAAATAAAGGAGTTCTCAGTTTTGTCTCTATGGTTTGTTTCCTCTTCACATAGCCCTAGGCACAGACTGTGGAAAAGCACTTTCATTGAAAGGGGTTGCCAAGCTTCTAAGAATTAACGAGTTTCCGAAATACCAGCAAATATTTTTTTCACCCAATCTTGATGATACTTGATGGTAATGATCAGTACACAAATTCCACTTGGCTCACCAAATTTTGTTCTTCTAGGTTGAAGCGTTCATCTACAGTAGTAGTTTTTATATTTAGTTTTCCCACTGTTCTCTCTTATATATATAGATGAATTTGGAACTCAAAATTCAACATGGTTAGTAGAAGCTCTTTGAAACTTGACAGAATAAAAGAGTTCTCAGTTTTGTCTCTATGGTTTGTTTTATCTTTAAGTAGCCCTATGCACAGACTGTGGAAAAGCACTTTCACTGAGAGGGGTTGCCAACCTTCTAAGAATTAACGAGTTTCCGAAATACCTGCAAATATTTTTTCACCCAATCTTGATGATACTTGGTGGTAATGATCAGTACACAAATCCCACTTGGCTCACCAAATTTTGTTCTTCTAGGTTGAAGCGTTCGTCTACAGTAGCAGTTTTTATATTTAGGTTTCCCTCTGTTCTCTCCTATACGGATAGATGAATTTGGAAATCTAAATCCAACATGGTTCCTAGTAGCTCTTTTGAAACTTGACAAAATAAAGGAGTTCTCAGTTTTGTCTCTATGGTTTGTTTCCTCTTCCTAGCCCTAGGCACAGACTGTGGAAAAGCACTTTCATTGAGAGTGGTTGCCAAGCTTCTAAGAATTAACGAGTTTCCCAAATACCAGAAAATATTTTTTTCACCCAATCTTGATGATACTTGGTGGTAATGATCAGTACACAAATTTCACTTGGCTCACCAAATTTTGTTCTTCTAGGTTGAAGCGTTCATCTACAGTAGTAGTATTTATATTTAGTTTTCCCTCTGTTCTCTCCTATATAGATAGATGAATTTGGAACTCTAAATCCAACATGGTTTGTAGTAGCTCTTTGAAACTTTACAAAATAAAGGAGGTCTTAGTTTTGTCTCCATGGTTTGTTTCCCCTTCAAGTAGCCCTCAGCACAGACTGTGGAAAAGCACTTTCATCGAGAGGGGTTGCCAAGCTTCTAAGAATTAACGATTTTCCGAAATACCAGCAAATATTTTTTCACCCGATCTTGATGATACTTGGTGGTAATGATTAGTACATAAATCCCACTTGGCTCACGAAATTTTGTTCTTCTCGGTTGAAGCGTTCGTGTACAGTAGCAGTTTTTATATTTAGTTTTCCCTCTGTTCTCTCCTATATAGATAGATGAATTTGGAACTCTAAATCCAACATGGTTTGCAGTAGCTCTTTGAAACTTGACAAAATAAAGGAGTTCTCAGTTTTGTCTCTATGGATTGTTTCCTCTTCAAGTAGCCTTAGGCACAGACTGTGGAAAAGCACTTTCATTGAGATGGGTTGCAAAGTTTCTAAGAATTAACGAGTTTCCGAATTACGAGCAAACACTTTTTCACCCAATCTTGATGATACTGTGTGGTAATGATCAGTACACAAATCCCTCTTGGCTCACCAAATTTTGTTCTTCTAGGTTGAACCGTTCGTCTACATTAGCAGTTTTTATATTTAGGTTTCCTCTGCTCTCTCCTATATAGATAGATGAATTTGGAACTCTAAATTAAACATGGTTCGTCGTAGCTCTTTGAAACTTGAAAAAATAAAGGAGTTCTCAGTTTTGCCTCTATGGTTTGTTTCCTCTTCAAGTAGCCCTAGGCACAGACTTGGAAAAGCTATTTCATTGAGAGGGGTTGCCAAGCTTCTAAGAATTAACGATTTTCCAAATACCAGCAAATATTTTTCACCCAATCTTGATGATACTTGGTGGTAATGATCAGGACACAAATCCCACTTGGCTCACAAATTTTGTTCTTCTAGGTTGAAGCCTTCATCTACAGTAGTAATTTTTATATTTTGTTTTCCCACTGTTCTCCCCTATATAGATAGATGAAGTTGGAACACTAAATCCAACATGGTTTGTAGTAGCTCTTTGAAACTTGACAAAATAAAGGAGTTCTCAGTTTTGTCTCTATGGTTTGTTTCCTCTTCAAGTAGCCTTCAGCACAGATTGTTTAAAAGCACTTTCATTGAGAGGGGTTGCCAAGCTTCTAAGAATTAATGAGTTTCCGAAATACCAGCAAATATTTTTTCACCCGATCTTGATGATACTTGGTGGTACTGATTAGTACACAAATCCCAATTGGCTCACGTAATTTTGTTCTTCTAGGTTGAAGCGTTCGTGTACAGTAGCAGTTTTTATATTTAGGTTTCCTTCTGTTGTCTCCTATATAGATAGATGAATTTGAAACTCTAAATCCAACATGGTTTGTAGTAGCTCTTTGAAACTTGACAAAATAAAGGAGTTCTCAGTTTTGTCTCTATGGTTTGTTTCCTCTTCAAGTAGCCATAGGCACAGTTTGTGGAAAAGCACTTTCATTGAGATGGGTTGCCAAGCTTCTAAGAATTAACGAGTTTCCGAAATACGAGCAAACACTTTTTCACCCAATCTTGATGATACTTTGTGGTAAAGATCAGTACACAAATCCCACTTGGCTCACCAATTTTGTTCTTCTAGGTTGAAGCGTTCATCTACAGTAGCAGTTTTTATATTTAGGTTTCCTCTGCTTTCTCCTATATAGATAGATGAATTTGGAACTCTAAATCCAACATGGTTCATAGTAGCTCTTTGAAACTTGACAAAATAAAGGAGTTCTCAGTTTTGTCTCTATGGTTTGTTTCCTCTTCAAGTAGCCCTAGGCACAGACTGTGGAAAAGCAATTTCATTGAGAGGGGTTGCCAAGCTTCCAAGAATTAACGAGTTTCCCAAATACCAGCAAATATTTTTTCACCCAATCTTGATGATACTTGGTGTTAATTATCAGTACACAAATCCCACTTGGCTCACCAAATTTTGTTCTTCTAGGTTGAAGCGTTCGTCTACAGTAGCAGTTTTTATATTTAGGTTTCCCTCTGTTCTCTCATATATAGATAGATGAATTTGGAAATCTAAATCCAACATGGTTCGTAGAAGCTCTTTGAAACTTGACAAAATAAAGGAGTTCTCAGTTTTGTCTCTATGGTTTGTTTCCTCTTCACATAGCCCTAGGCACAGACTGTGGAAAAGCACTTTCATTGAAAGGGGTTGCCAAGCTTCTAAGAATTAACGAGTTTCCGAAATACCAGCAAATATTTTTTTCACCCAATCTTGATGATACTTGATGGTAATGATCAGTACACAAATTCCACTTGGCTCACCAAATTTTGTTCTTCTAGGTTGAAGCGTTCATCTACAGTAGTAGTTTTTATATTTAGTTTTCCCACTGTTCTCTCTTATATATATAGATGAATTTGGAACTCAAAATTCAACATGGTTAGTAGAAGCTCTTTGAAACTTGACAAAATAAAAGAGTTCTCAGTTTTGTCTCTATGGTTTGTTTTATCTTTAAGTAGCCCTATGCACAGACTGTGGAAAAGAACTTTCACTGAGAGGGGTTGCCAACCTTCTAAGAATTAACGAGTTTCCGAAATACCTGCAAATATTTTTTCACCCAATCTTGATGATACTTGGTGGTAATGATCAGTACACAAATCCCACTTGGCTCACCAAATTTTGTTCTTCTAGGTTGAAGCGTTCGTCTACAGTAGCAGTTTTATATTTAGGTTTCCCTCTGTTCTCTCCTATACGGATAGATGAATTTGGAAATCTAAATCCAACATGGTTCGTAGTAGCTCTTTGAAACTTGACAAAATAAAGGAGTTCTCAGTTTTGTCTCTATGGTTTGTTTCCTCTTCCTAGCCCTAGGCACAGACTGTGGAAAAGCACTTTCATTGAGAGTGGTTGCCAAGATTCTAAGAATTAACGAGTTTCCCAAATACCAGAAAATATTTTTTTCACCCAATCTTGATGATACTTGGTGGTAATGATCAGTACACAAATTTCACTTGGCTCACCAAATTTTGTTCTTCTAGGTTGAAGCGTTCATCTACAGTAGTAGTATTTATATTTAGTTTTCCCTCTGTTCTCTCCTATATAGATAGATGAATTTGGAACTCTAAATCCAACATGGTTTGTAGTAGCTCTTTGAAACTTTACAAAATAAAGGAGGTCTTAGTTTTGTCTCCATGGTTTGTTTCCCCTTCAAGTAGCCCTCAGCACAGACTGTGGAAAAGCACTTTCATCGAGAGGGGTTGCCAAGCTTCTAAGAATTAACGATTTTCCGAAATACCAGCAAATATTTTTTCACCCGATCTTGATGATACTTGGTGGTAATGATTAGTACATAAATCCCACTTGGCTCACGAAATTTTGTTCTTCTCGGTTGAAGCGTTCGTGTACAGTAGCAGTTTTTATATTTAGTTTTCCCTCTGTTCTCTCCTATATAGATAGATGAATTTGGAACTCTAAATCCAACATGGTTTGCAGTAGCTCTTTGAAACTTGACAAAATAAAGGAGTTCTCAGTTTTGTCTCTATGGATTGTTTCCTCTTCAAGTAGCCTTAGGCACAGACTGTGGAAAAGCACTTTCATTGAGATGGGTTGCAAAGTTTCTAAGAATTAACGAGTTTCCGAATTACGAGCAAACACTTTTTCACCCAATCTTGATGATACTGTGTGGTAATGATCAGTACACAAATCCCTCTTGGCTCACCAAATTTTGTTCTTCTAGGTTGAACCGTTCGTCTACATTAGCAGTTTTTATATTTAGGTTTCCTCTGCTCTCTCCTATATAGATAGATGAATTTGGAACTCTAAATTAAACATGGTTCGTCGTAGCTCTTTGAAACTTGAAAAAATAAAGGAGTTCTCAGTTTTGCCTCTATGGTTTGTTTCCTCTTCAAGTAGCCCTAGGCACAGACTTGGAAAAGCTATTTCATTGAGAGGGGTTGCCAAGCTTCTAAGAATTAACGATTTTCCAAATACCAGCAAATATTTTTCACCCAATCTTGATGATACTTGGTGGTAATGATCAGGACACAAATCCCACTTGGCTCACAAATTTTGTTCTTCTAGGTTGAAGCCTTCATCTACAGTAGTAATTTTTATATTTTGTTTTCCCACTGTTCTCCCCTATATAGATAGATGAAGTTGGAACACTAAATCCAACATGGTTTGTAGTAGCTCTTTGAAACTTGACAAAATAAAGGAGTTCTCAGTTTTGTCTCTATGGTTTGTTTCCTCTTCAAGTAGCCTTCAGCACAGATTGTTTAAAAGCACTTTCATTGAGAGGGGTTGCCAAGCTTCTAAGAATTAATGAGTTTCCGAAATACCAGCAAATATTTTTTCACCCGATCTTGATGATACTTGGTGGTACTGATTAGTACACAAATCCCAATTGGCTCACGTAATTTTGTTCTTCTAGGTTGAAGCGTTCGTGTACAGTAGCAGTTTTTATATTTAGGTTTCCTTCTGTTGTCTCCTATATAGATAGATGAATTTGAAACTCTAAATCCAACATGGTTTGTAGTAGCTCTTTGAAACTTGACAAAATAAAGGAGTTCTCAGTTTTGTCTCTATGGTTTGTTTCCTCTTCAAGTAGCCATAGGCACAGTTTGTGGAAAAGCACTTTCATTGAGATGGGTTGCCAAGCTTCTAAGAATTAACGAGTTTCCGAAATACGAGCAAACACTTTTTCACCCAATCTTGATGATACTTTGTGGTAAAGATCAGTACACAAATCCCACTTGGCTCACCAATTTTGTTCTTCTAGGTTGAAGCGTTCATCTACAGTAGCAGTTTTTATATTTAGGTTTCCTCTGCTTTCTCCTATATAGATAGATGAATTTGGAACTCTAAATCCAACATGGTTCATAGTAGCTCTTTGAAACTTGACAAAATAAAGGAGTTCTCAGTTTTGTCTCTATGGTTTGTTTCCTCTTCAAGTAGCCCTAGGCACAGACTGTGGAAAAGCAATTTCATTGAGAGGGGTTGCCAAGCTTCCAAGAATTAACGAGTTTCCCAAATACCAGCAAATATTTTTTCACCCAATCTTGATGATACTTGGTGTTAATTATCAGTACACAAATCCCACTTGGCTCACCAAATTTTGTTCTTCTAGGTTGAAGCGTTCGTCTACAGTAGCAGTTTTTATATTTAGGTTTCCCTCTGTTCTCTCATATATAGATAGATGAATTTGGAAATCTAAATCCAACATGGTTCGTAGAAGCTCTTTGAAACTTGACAAAATAAAGGAGTTCTCAGTTTTGTCTCTATGGTTTGTTTCCTCTTCACATAGCCCTAGGCACAGACTGTGGAAAAGCACTTTCATTGAAAGGGGTTGCCAAGCTTCTAAGAATTAACGAGTTTCCGAAATACCAGCAAATATTTTTTTCACCCAATCTTGATGATACTTGATGGTAATGATCAGTACACAAATTCCACTTGGCTCACCAAATTTTGTTCTTCTAGGTTGAAGCGTTCATCTACAGTAGTAGTTTTTATATTTAGTTTTCCCACTGTTCTCTCTTATATATATAGATGAATTTGGAACTCAAAATTCAACATGGTTAGTAGAAGCTCTTTGAAACTTGACAAAATAAAAGAGTTCTCAGTTTTGTCTCTATGGTTTGTTTTATCTTTAAGTAGCCCTATGCACAGACTGTGGAAAAGAACTTTCACTGAGAGGGGTTGCCAACCTTCTAAGAATTAACGAGTTTCCGAAATACCTGCAAATATTTTTTCACCCAATCTTGATGATACTTGGTGGTAATGATCAGTACACAAATCCCACTTGGCTCACCAAATTTTGTTCTTCTAGGTTGAAGCGTTCGTCTACAGTAGCAGTTTTATATTTAGGTTTCCCTCTGCTCTCTCCTATACGGATAGATGAATTTGGAAATCTAAATCCAACATGGTTCGTAGTAGCTCTTTGAAACTTGACAAAATAAAGGAGTTCTCAGTTTTGTCTCTATGGTTTGTTTCCTCTTCCTAGCCCTAGGCACAGACTGTGGAAAAGCACTTTCATTGAGAGTGGTTGCCAAGATTCTAAGAATTAACGAGTTTCCCAAATACCAGAAAATATTTTTTTCACCCAATCTTGATGATACTTGGTGGTAATGATCAGTACACAAATTTCACTTGGCTCACCAAATTTTGTTCTTCTAGGTTGAAGCGTTCATCTACAGTAGTAGTATTTATATTTAGTTTTCCCTCTGTTCTCTCCTATATAGATAGATGAATTTGGAACTCTAAATCCAACATGGTTTGTAGTAGCTCTTTGAAACTTTACAAAATAAAGGAGGTCTTAGTTTTGTCTCCATGGTTTGTTTCCCCTTCAAGTAGCCCTCAGCACAGACTGTGGAAAAGCACTTTCATCGAGAGGGGTTGCCAAGCTTCTAAGAATTAACGATTTTCCTAAATACCAGCAAATATTTTTTCACCCGATCTTGATGATACTTGGTGGTAATGATTAGTACACAAATCCCACTTGGCTCACGAAATTTTGTTCTTCTCGGTTGAAGCGTTCGTGTACAGTAGCAGTTTTTATATTTAGTTTTCCCTCTGTTCTCTCCTATATGGATAGATGAATTTGGAACTCTAAATCCAACATGGTTTGTAGTAGCTCTTTGAAACTTGACAAAATAAAGGAGTTCTCAGTTTTGTCTCTATGGATTGTTTCCTCTTCAAGTAGCCTTAGGCACAGACTGTGGAAAAGCACTTTCATTGAGATGGGTTGCAAAGTTTCTAAGAATTAACGAGTTTCCGAATTACGAGCAAACACTTTTTCACCCAATCTTGATGATACTGTGTGGTAATGATCAGTACACAAATCCCTCTTGGCTCACCAAATTTTGTTCTTCTAGGTTGAACCGTTCGTCTACAGTAGCAGTTTTTATATTTAGGTTTCCTCTGCTCTCTCCTATATAGATAGATGAATTTTAACTCTAAATTAAACATGGTTCGTCGTAGCTCTTTGAAACTTGAAAAAATAAAGGAGTTCTCAGTTTTGTCTCTATGGTTTGTTTCCTCTTCAAGTAGCCCTAGGCACAGACTTGGAAAAGCTATTTCATTGAGAGGGGTTGCCAAGCTTCTAAGAATTAACGATTTTCCAAATACCAGCAAATATTTTTCACCCAATCTTGATGATACTTGGTGGTAATGATCAGGACACAAATCCCACTTGGCTCACAAATTTTGTTCTTCTAGTTTGAAGCCTTCATCTACAGTAGTAATTTTTATATTTTGTTTTCCCACTGTTCTCCCCTATATAGATAGATGAAGTTGGAACACTAAATCCAACATGGTTTGTAGTAGCTCTTTGAAACTTGACAAAATAAAGGAGTTCTCAGTTTTGTCTCTATGGTTTGTTTCCTCTTCAAGTAGCCTTCAGCACAGATTGTTTAAAAGCACTTTCATTGAGAGGGGTTGCCAAGCTTCTAAGAATTAATGAGTTTCCGAAATACCAGCAAATATTTTTTCACCCGATCTTGATGATACTTGGTGGTACTGATTAGTACACAAATCCCAATTGGCTCACGTAATTTTGTTCTTCTAGGTTGAAGCGTTCGTGTACAGTAGCAGTTTTTATATTTAGGTTTCCTTCTGTTCTCTCCTATATAGATAGATGAATTCGAAACTCTAAATCCAACATGGTTTGTAGTAGCTCTTTGAAACTTGACAAAATAAAGGAGTTCTCAGTTTTGTCTCTATGGTTTGTTTCCTCTTCAAGTAGCCATAGGCACAGTTTGTGGAAAAGCACTTTCATTGAGATGGGTTGCCAAGCTTCTAAGAATTAACGAGTTTCCGAAATACGAGCAAACACTTTTTCACCCAATCTTGATGATACTTTGTGGTAAAGATCAGTACACAAATCCCACTTGGCTCACCAATTTTGTTCTTCTAGGTTGAAGCGTTCATCTACAGTAGCAGTTTTTATATTTAGGTTTCCTCTGCTTTCTCCTATATAGATAGATGAATTTGGAACTCTAAATCCAACATGGTTCATAGTAGCTCTTTGAAACTTGACAAAATAAAGGAGTTCTCAGTTTTGTCTCTATGGTTTGTTTCCTCTTCAAGTAGCCCTAGGCACAGACTGTGGAAAAGCAATTTCATTGAGAGGGGTTGCCAAGCTTCCAAGAATTAACGAGTTTCCCAAATACCAGCAAATATTTTTTCACCCAATCTTGATGATACTTGGTGTTAATTATCAGTACACAAATCCCACTTGGCTCACCAAATTTTGTTCTTCTAGGTTGAAGCGTTCGTCTACAGTAGCAGTTTTTATATTTAGGTTTCCCTCTGTTCTCTCATATATAGATAGATGAATTTGGAAATCTAAATCCAACATGGTTCGTAGAAGCTCTTTGAAACTTGACAAAATAAAAGAGTTCTCAGTTTTGTCTCTATGGTTTGTTTTATCTTTAAGTAGCCCTATGCACAGACTGTGGAAAAGCACTTTCACTGAGAGGGGTTGCCAACCTTCTAAGAATTAACGAGTTTCCGAAATACCTGCAAATATTTTTTCACCCAATCTTGATGATACTTGGTGGTAATGATCAGTACACAAATCCCACTTGGCTCACCAAATTTTGTTCTTCTAGGTTGAAGCGTTCGTCTACAGTAGCAGTTTTTATATTTAGGTTTCCCTCTGTTCTCTCCTAGACGGATAGATGAATTTGGAAATCTAAATCCAACATGGTTCGTAGTAGCTCTTTGAAACTTGACAAAATAAAGGAGTTCTCAGTTTTGTCTCTATGGTTTGTTTCCTCTTCCTAGCCCTAGGCACAGACTGTGGAAAAGCACTTTCATTGAGAGTGGTTGCCAAGATTCTAAGAATTAACGAGTTTCCCAAATACCAGAAAATATTTTTTTCACCCAATCTTGATGATACTTGGTGGTAATGATCAGTACACAAATTTCACTTGGCTCACCAAATTTTGTTCTTCTAGGTTGAAGCGTTCATCTACAGTAGTAGTATTTATATTTAGTTTTCCCTCTGTTCTCTCCTATATAGATAGATGAATTTGGAACTCTAAATCCAACATGGTTTGTAGTAGCTCTTTGAAACTTTACAAAATAAAGGAGGTCTTAGTTTTGTCTCCATGGTTTGTTTCCCCTTCAAGTAGCCCTCAGCACAGACTGTGGAAAAGCACTTTCATCGAGAGGGGTTGCGAAGCTTCTAAGAATTAACGATTTTCCGAAATACCAGCAAATATTTTTTCACCCGATCTTGATGATACTTGGTGGTAATGATTAGTACACAAATCCCACTTGGCTCACGAAATTTTGTTCTTCTCGTTTGAAGCGTTCGTGTACAGTAGCAGTTTTTATATTTAGTTTTCCCTCAGTTCTCTCCTATATAGATAGATGAATTTGGAACTCTAAATCCAACATGGTTTGTAGTAGCTCTTTGAAACTTGACAAAATAAAAAAGTTCTCAGTTTTTTCTCTATGGTTTGTTCCTCTTCAAGTAGCCCTCAGCACAGACTGTGGAAAAGCACTTTCATTGAGAGAAGTTGCCAAGCTTCTAAGAATTAACGAGTTTCCGAAATACAAGGAAATATTTTTTCACCCGATCTTGATAATACTTGGTGGTAACGATTAGTACACAAATCCGACTTGGCTCACCAAATTTTGTTCTTCTAGGTTGAAGCGCTCGTGTACAGTAGCAGTTTTTTATTTAGGTTTCCTTCTGTTGTCTCCTATATAAATAGATGAATTTGGAACACTAAATCCAACATGGTTTGTTGTAGCTCTTTGAATCTTGACAAATAAAGGAGTTCTCAGTTTTGTCTCTATGGTTTGTTTCCTCTTCAAGTAGCCCTAGGCACAGACTGTGGAACAGCACTCTCATCGAGAGGGGTTGCCAACCTTCTAAGAATTAACAAGTTTCCGAAATACCTGCAAATATTTTTTCACCCGATCTTGATGATACTTGTTGGTAATGATTAGTACACAAATCCGACTTGGCTCACCAAATTTTGTTCTTCTAGGTTGAAGCGTTCGTGTACAGTAGCAGTTTTTTATTTAGGTTTCCTTCTGTTGTCTCCTATATAAATAGATGAATTTGGAAATCTAAATCCAACATGGTTTGTTGTAGCTCTTTGAATCTTGACAAATAAAGGAGTTCTCAGTTTTGTCTCTATGGTTTGTTTCCTCTTCAAGTAGCCCTAGGCACTGACTGTGGAACAGCACTCTCATCGAAAGGGGTTGCCAACCTTCTAAGAATTAACGAGTTTCCGAAATACCTGCAAATATTTTTTCACCCAATCTTGATGATACTTGGTGGTAATGATCAGTACACAAGTCCCACTTGGGTCACCAAATTTTGTTCTTCTAGGTTGAAGAGTTCGTCTACAGTAGCAGTTTTTATATTTAGGTTTCCATCTGCTCTCTCCTATACAGATAGATGAATTTGGAACTCTAAATCCAACATGGTTTGTAGTAGCTCTTTAAAACTTGACAAAATAAAGGAGTGCTCAGTTTTGTCTCTATGCTTTGTTTCCTCTTTAAGTAGCCCTATGCACAGACTGTGTAAAAGCACTTTCATTGAGAGTGGTTGTCGAGCTTCTAAGAATTAACGAGTTTCCAAAATACCAGCAAATATTTTTTCACCCAATCTTGATGATACTTGGTGGTAATGATCAGTACACAAATCTCACTTGGCTCACCAAATTTTGTTCTTGTAGGTTGAAGCGTTCGTCTATAGTAGCAGTTTTTATATTTAGGATTCCCTCTTCTCTCCTATATAGATAGATGAATTTTACTCTAAATCCATCATGGTTCTTAGTAGCTCTTTGAAACATGACAAAATTAAGGAGTTCTCAGTTTTGTCTCTATGGTTTGTTTCCTCTTCAAGTAGCCCTAGCTATAGACTTTGGAAAAGCACTTTCATTGAGAGGGGTTGCGAACCTTCTAAGAATTAAAAAGTTTCATAAATACCTACAAATATTTTTTCACCCAATCTTGATGATACATTGTGGTAATGATCAGTACACAAATCCCACTTGGCTCACCAAATTTTGTTCTTCTAGGTTGAAGCGTTCGTCTACAGTAGTAGTTTTTATATTTAGGTTTCCATCTGCTCTCACCTTTATTGATAGATGAATTTGAAACCCTAAATCCAACATGGTTTGTAGTAGCTCTTTGTAACTTGACAAAATAAAGGAGTTCTCAGTTTTGTCTCTATGGTTTGTTTCCTCTTTAAGTAGCCCTAAGCACAGACTGAGTAAAAGCACTTTCATTGAGAGGGGTTGCCTACCTTCTAAGAATTAACAAGTTTCCGAAATACGAGCGAACACTTTTTCACCCAATCTTGATGATACTTGGTGGTAATGATCAGTACATAAATCCCACTTGGCTCACCAAATTTTGTTCTTCTAGGTTGAAGCGTTCGTCTACAGTAGTAGTTTTTATATTTAGGTTTCCATCTGCTCTCTCCTATATAGATAGATGAATTTGGAACTCTAAATCGAACATGGTTTGTAGTAGCTCTTTGAAACTTGACAAAATAAAGGAGTGCTCAGTTTTGTCTCTATGCTTTGTTTCCTCTTTAAGTAGTCCTATGCACAGACTGTGGAAAAGCACTTTCATTGAGAGGGGTTGCCAAGCTTCTAAGAATTAACGAGTTTCCGAAATACCAGCAAATATTTTTTCACCCAATCTTGAGGATACTTGGGGGTAATGAACAGTACTCAAATCCCACTTGGCTCACCAAATTTTGTTCTTCAAGGTTGAAGCGTTCCTCTACAGTAGCAGTTTTTATATTTAGGTTTCCCTCTGTTCTCTCCTATATAGATAGATGAATTTGGAAATCTAAATTCAACATGGTTCGTAGTAGCTCTTTGAAACTTGACAAAATAAAGGAGTTCTCAGTTTTGTCTCTATGGTTTGTTTCCTCTTCACGTAGCCCTAGGCTCAGACTGTGGAAAAGCACTTTCATTGAGAGGGGTTGCCAAGCTTCTAAGAATTAACGAGTTTCCGAAATACCAGCAAATATTTTTTTCACCAAATCTTGATGATACTTGGTGATAATGATCAGTACACAAATCCCACTTGGCTCACCAAAATTTGTTCTTCTAGGTGAAGCGTTCGTGTACAGTAGCAGTTTTTTATTTAGGTTTCCTTCTGTTGTCTCCTATATAAATAGATGAATTTGGAACTCTAAATCCAACATGGTTTGTTGTCGCTCTTTGAATCTTGACAAATAAAGGAGTTCTCAGTTTTGTCTCTATGGTTTGTTTCCTCTTCAAGTAGCCCTAGGCACAGACTGTGGAACAGCACTCTCATCGAGAGGGGTTGCCAACCTTCTAAGAATTAACGAGTTTCCGAAATACCTGCAAATATTTTTTCACCCAATCTTGATGATACTTGGTGGTAATGATCAGTACACAAGTCCCACTTGGGTCACCAAATTTTGTTCTTCTAGGTTGAAGCGTTCGTCTACAGTAGCAGTTTTTATATTTAGGTTTCCATCTGCTCTCTCTTATACAGATAGATGAATTTGGAACTCTAAATCCAACATGGTTTGTAGTAGCTTTTTAAAACTTGACAAAATAAAGGAGTGCTCAGTTTTGTCTCTATGCTTTGTTTCCTCTTTAAGTAGCCCTATGCACAGACTGTGTAAAAGCACTTTCATTGAGAGTGGTTGTCGAGCTTCTAAGAATTAACGAGTTTCCAAAATACCAGCAAATATTTTTTCACCCAATCTTGATGATACTTGGTGGTAATGATCAGTACACAAATCTCACTTGGCTCACCAAATTTTGTTCTTGTAGGTTGAAGCGTTCGTCTATAGTAGCAGTTTTTATATTTAGGATTCCCTCTTCTCTCCTATATAGATAGATGAATTTTACTCTAAATCCATCATGGTTCGTAGTAGCTCTTTGAAACATGACAAAATAAAGGAGTTCTCAGTTTTGTCTCTATGGTTTGTTTCCTCTTCAAGTAGCCCTAGGCATAGACTTTGGAAAAGCACTTTCATTGAGAGGGGTTGCGAACCTTCTAAGAATTAAAAAGTTTCATAAATATCTGCAAATATTTTTTCACCCAATCTTTATGATACTTAGTGGTAATGATCAGTACACAAATCCCACTTGGCTCACCAAATTTTGTTCTTCTAGGTTGAAGTGTTCGTCTACAATAGCAGTTTTTATGTTTATATTTCCATCTGCTCTCTCCTATATAGATAGATGAATTTGGAACTCTAAATCCAACATGGTTTGTAGTAGCTCTTTGAAACTTGACAAAATAAAGGAGTTCTCAGTTTTGTCTCTATGGTTTGTTTCCTCTTCAAATAGCCCTAAGCACAGACTGTGGAAAAGCACTTTCATTGAGAGGGGTTGTCAAGCTTCTAAGAATTAACGCATTTCCGAAACACCAGCAAATATTTTTTCACCCAATCTTGATGAAACTTGGTGGTAATGATCAGTACACAAATCCCACTTGGCTCACCAAATTTTGTTCTTCTAGGTTGAAGCGTTCATCTACAGTAGTAGTTTTTATATTTAGTTTTCCCTCTGTTCTCTCCTATATAGATAGATGAATGTGGAACTCTAAATCCAACATGGTTTGTATTAGCTCTTTGAAACTTTACAAAATAAAGGAGTTCTCAGTTCTGTCTCTAAGGTTTGTTTCCTCTTCAAGTAGCCCTCAGCACAGACTGTGGTAAAGCACTTTCATTGAGAGAAGTTGCCAAGCTTCTAAGAATTAAGGAGTTTCCGAAATACCAGCAAATATTTTTTCACCCGATCTTGATGATACTTGGTGGTAATGATTTGTACACAAATCCCACTTGGCTCATGAAATTTTGTTCTTCTAGGTTGAAGCATTTGTGTACATTAGCAGTTTTTATATTTAGGTTTCCTTCTGTTCTCTCTTATATAGATAGATGAATTTGGAACACTAAATCCAACATGGTTTGTAGTAGCTCTTTGAAACTTGACAAAATAAAGAAGTTATCAGTTTTTTCTCTATGGTTTGTTTCCTCTTCAAATAGCCCGAGGCACAGACTGTGGAAAAGCACTTTCATCGAAAGGGGTTGCCAAGCTTCTAAGAATTAACGAGTTTCCGAAATACCAGCAAGTATTTTTTTACGCAATCTTGATGATACTTGGAGGTAATGATCAGTACACAAATCCCACTTGGCTCACCAAATTTTGTTCTTATAGGTTGAAGCGTTCGTGTACAGTAGCAGTTTTTATATTTAGGTTTCCTTCTGTTCTCTCCAATATAGATAGATGAATTTGGAACTCTAAATCCAACATGGTTTGGAGTAGCTCTTTGAAACTTGACAAAATAAAGGAGTTCTCAGTTTTGTATCTATTGTTTGTTTCCTCTTCAAGTAGCCCTAGGCACAGACTGTGGAAAAGCACTTTCATTGAGAGGGTTGCCAAACTTCTAAGAATTAACGAGTTTCCGAAATACTTGCAAATATTTTTTCACCCAATATTGATGATACTTGGTGGTAATGATCAGTACACAAATCCCACGTGGCTCACCACATTTTGTTCTTCTAGGTTGAAGCGTTCGTCTACAGAAGCAGTTTTTATATTTAAGATTCCCTCTGCTCTGTCCTATATAGATAGATGAATTTGCAACTCTAAATCCAACACGGTTCGTAGTAGCTCTTTGAAACTTCACAAAATAAAGGAGTTCTCAGTTTTGTCTCTATGGTTTGTTTCCTCTTCAAGTAGCCCGAAGCACAGACTGTGGAAAAGCACTTTCATTGAGAGGGGTTGTCAAGCTTCTAAGAATTAACGCGTTTCCGAAATACCAGCATATATTATTTCACCCAATCTTGATGATACTTGGTGGTAATGATCAGTACACAAATCCCACTTGGCTCACCAAATTTTGTTCTTCTAGGTTGATGCGTTCGTCTACACTAGCAGTTTTTATATTTATATTTCCATCTGCTCTCTCCTATATAGATAGATGAATTTGGAACTCTAAATCCAACGTGGTTTGTAGTAGCTCCTTGAAACTTGACAAAATAAAGGAGTTCTCAGTTTTGTCTCTATGGTTTGTTTCCTCTTTAAGTAGCCCAAAGCACAGACTGTGGAAAAGCACTTTCATTGAGAGGGGTTGTCAAGCTTCTAAGAATTAACGAGTTTCCGAAATACCAGCAAATATTTTTTCACCCAATCTTGATGATACTTGGTGGTAATGATCAGTACACAAATCCCACTTGGCTCACCAAATTTTGTTTTTCTAGGTTGAAACGTTCGTCTACAGAAGCAGTTTTTATATTTAGGATTCCCTCTGCTCTGTCCTAAATAGATAGATGAATTTGGAACTCTAAATCCAACAAGGTTCGTAGTAGCTCTTTGAAACTTCACAAAATAAAGGAGTTCTCAGTTTTGTCTCTATGGTTTGTTTCCTCCTCAAGCAGCCCTAAGCACAGACTGTGGAAAAGCACTTTCATTGAGAGGGGTTGTCAAGCTTCTAAGAATTAACGCATTTCCGAAATACCAGCAAATATTTTTTCACCCAATCTTGATGAAACTTGGTGGTAATGATCAGTACACAAATCCCACTTGGCTCACCAAATTTTGTTCTTCTAGGTTGAAGCGTTCATCTACAGTAGTAGTTTTTATATTTAGTTTTCCCTCTGTTCTCTCCTATATAGATAGATGAATGTGGAACTCTAAATCCAACATGGTTTGTAGTAGCTCTTTGAAACTAGACAAAATAAAGGAGTTCTCAGTTCTGTCTCTAATGTTTGTTTCCTCTTCAAGTAGCCCTCAGCACAGACTGTGGAAAAGCACTTTCATTGAGAGAAGTTGCCAAGCTTCTAAGAATTAAGGAGTTTCTGAAATACCAGCAAATATTTTTTCACCCGATCTTGATGATACTTGGTGGTAATGATTTGTACACAAATCCCAATTGTTTCATGAAATTTTGTTCTTCTAGGTTGAAGCGTTCGTGCACAGTAGCAGTTTTTATATTTAGGTTTCCTTGTATTCTCTCTGATATAGATAGATGAATTTGGAACTCTAAATCCAACATGGTTCGTAGTAGCTCTTTGAAACTTGACAAAATAAAAGAGTTCTCAGTTTTGTCTCTATGGTTTGTTTCCTCTTTAAGTAGCCCTAAGCACAGACTGTGGAAAAGCACTTTCATTGAGAGGGGTTGTCATGCTTCTAAGAATTAACGAGTTTCCGAAATACCAGCATATATTTTTTCACCCAATCTTCATGATACTTGGTGGAAATGATCAGTACCCAAATCCCACTTGGCTCACCAAATTTTGTTCTTCTAGGTAGAAGCGTTCGTCTACAGTAGCAGTTTTTATATTTAGGTTTCCCTCTGTTCTCTCATATATAGATAGATGAATTTGGAAATCTAAATCCAACATGGTTCGTAGAAGCTCTTTGAAACTTGACAAAATAAAGGAGTTCTCAGTTTTGTCTCTATGGTTTGTTTCCTCTTCACATAGCCCTAGGCACAGACTGTGGAAAAGCACTTTCATTGAAAGGGGTTGCCAAGCTTCTAAGAATTAACGAGTTTCCGAAATACCAGCAAATATTTTTCACCCAATCTTGATGATTCTTGGTGGTAATGATCAGTACACAATTCCCACTTGGCTCACCAAATTTTGTTCTTCTAGGTTTAAGCGTTCATCTACAGTAGTAGTTGTATATTTAGTTTTCCCTCTGTTCTCTCCTATATAGATAGATGAATGTGGAACTCTAAATCCAACATGATTTGTAGTAGCTCTTTGAAACTTGACAAAATAAAGGAGGTCTCAGTTTTGTGTCTATGGTTTTTTCCTCTTCAAGTAGCCCTCAGCACAGACTGTGGAAAAGCACTTTCATTGAGAGGGGTTGCCAAGCTTCTAAGAATTAACGACTTCCCGAAATACCAGCAAATATTTTTTAACCCGATCTTGATCATACTTGGTGGTAATGATTAGTACACAAATCCCACTTGGCTCACGAAATTTTGTTCTTCTAGGTTCAAGCGTTCGTGTACAGTAGCAGTTTTATATTTAGGTTTCCTTCTGTTCTCTCCTATATAGATAGATGAATTTGGAACTCTAAATCCCACGTGGTTTGTAGTATCTCTTTGAAACTTGACAAAATAAAGGAGTTCTCAGTTTTGTCTCTATGGTTTGTTTAGTCTTCAAGTAGCCCTAGGCACAGACTGTGGAAAAGCACTTTCATCGAGAGGGGTTGCCAAGCTTCTAAGAATTAACGAGTTTCCGAAATACCAGCAAATATTTCTTTTACCCAATCTTGATGATACTTGGTGGTAATGATCAGTACAGAAATCCCTCTTGGCTCACCAAATTTTGTTCTTCTAGGTTGAAGCGTTCGTGTACAGAAGCAGTTTTTATATTTAGGTTTCCTTTTGTTCTCTCCTATATAGATAGATGAATTTGGAACTCTAAATCCAACATGGTTTGGGGTAGCTCTTTGAAACTTGACAAAATAAAGGAGTTCTCAGTTTTGTATCTATGGTTTGTTTCCTCTTCAAGTAGCCCTAGGCACAGACTGTGGAAAAGCACTTTCATTGAGAGGGGTTGCCAAGCTTCTAAGAATTAACGAGTATCCGAAATACCTGCAAATATTTTTTCACCCAATATTGATGATACTTGGTGGTAATGATCAGTACACAAATCCCACTTGGTCAAAATTTTTTTCTTCTAGGTTGAAGCGTTCATCTACAGAAGCAGTTTTTATATTTAAGATTCCCTCTGCTCTGTCCTATATAGATAGATGAATTTGGAACACTAAATCCAACACGGTTCGTAGTAGCTCTTTGAAACTTCACAAAATAAAGGAGTTCTCAGTTTTGTCTCTATGGTTTGTTTCCTCTTCAAGTAGCCCAAAGCACAGACTGTGGAAAAGCACTTTCATTGAGAGGGGTTGTCAAGCTTCTAAGAATTAAGGCGTTTCTGAAATACCAGCATATATTTTTTCAGCCAATCTTGATGATACTTGGTGGAAATGATCAGTACACAAATCCCACTTGGCTCACCCAATTTTATTCTTCTAGGTTGAAGAGTTCATCTACAGTAGTAGTTTTTATATTTAGTTTTCGCTCTGTTCTCTCCTACATAGATAGATGAATGTGGAACTATAAATCCAACATGGTTTGTAGTAGCTCTTTGAAACTTGACAAAATAAAGGAGTTCTCAGTTTTGTCTCTATGGTTTGTTTCCTCTTCAAGTTTCCCTAGGCACAGACTGTGGAAAAGCACTTTCATTGAGAGGGGTTGCCAACCTTCTAAGAATTAACGAGTTTTTGAAATACCTGCAAATATTTTTTCACCCAATCTTGATGATACTTGGTGGTAATGATCAGTACACAAATCCCACTTGGCTCACCAAATTTTGTTCTTCTAGGTTGAACCGTTCGTCTACAGTAGCAGTTTTTATATTTAGATTTCCATCTACTCAATCCTATATAGATAGATGTATTTGGAACTCTAAATCCAACATGGTTTGTAGTAGCTCTTTGAAACTTGACAAAATAAAGCAGTTATCAGTTTTTTCTCTATGGTTTGTTTCCTCTTCAAGTAGCCCTAGGCACAGACTGTGGAAAAGCACTTTCATCGAAAGGGGTTGTCAAGCTTCTAAGAATTAACGAGTTTCGGAAATACCAGCAAATATTTTTTTACGCAATCTTGATGATACATGGTGGTAATGATCAGTACACAAATCCCACTTGGCTCACCAAATTTTGTTCTTATAGGTTGAAGCGTTCGTGTACAGTAGCAGTTTTTATATTTAGGTTTCATTCTGTTCTCTCCAATATAGATAGATGAATTTGGAACTCTAAATCCAACACGGTTCGTAGTAGCTCTTTGAAACTTCACAAAATAAAGGAGTTCTCAGTTTTGTCTCTATGGTTTGTTTCCTCTTCAAGTAGCCCGAAGCACAGACTGTGGAAAAGCACTTTCATTGAGAGGGGTTGTCAAGCTTCTAAGAATTAACGCGTTGCCGAAATACCAGCATATATTTTTTCACCCAATCTTGATGATACTTGGTGGTAATGATCAGTACACAAATCCCACTTGGCTCACCAAATTTTGTTCTTCTAGGTTGAAGCGTTCTTCTACAGTAGCAGTTTTTATATTTATATTTCCATCTGCTCTCTCCTATATAGATAGATGAATTTGGAACTCTAAATCCAACATGGTTTGTAGTAGCTCCTTGAAACTTTACAAAATAAAGGAGTTCTCAGTTTTGTCTCTATTGTTTGTTTCCTCTTTAAGTAGCCCAAAGCACAGACTGTGGAAAAGCACTTTCATTGAGAGGGGTTGTCAAGCTTCTAAGAATTAACGAGTTTCCGAAATACCAGCAAATATTTTTTCACCCAATCTTGATGATACTTGGTGGTAATGATCAGTACACAAATCCCACTTGGCTCACCAAATTTTGTTCTTCTAGGTTGAAGCGTTCGTCTACAGAAGCAGTTTTTATATTTAGAATTCCCTCTGCTCTGTCCTAAATAGATAGATGAATTTGGAACTCTAAATCCAACAAGGTTCGTAGTAGCTCTTTGAAACTTGACAAAATAAAGGAGTTCTCAGTTTTGTCTCTATGGTTTGTTTCCTCTTCAAGTAGCCCTAAGCACAGACTGTGGAAAAGCACTTTCATTGAGAGGGGTTGTCAAGCTTCTAAGAATTAACGCATTTCCGAAATACCAGCAAATATTTTTTCACCCAATCTTGATGAAACTTGGTGGTAATGATCAGTACACAAATCCCACTTGGCTCACCAAATTTTGTTCTTCTAGGTTGAAGCGTTCATCTACAGTAGTAGTTTTTATATTTAGTTTTCCCTCTGTTCTCTCCATTATAGATAGAAGAATGTGGAACTCTAAATCCAACATGGTTTGTAGTAGCTCTTTGAAACTTGACAAAATAAAGATGTTCTCAGTTTTGTCTCTATGGTTTGTTTCCTCTTCAAGTAGCCCTAGGCACAGACTGTGGAAAAGCACTTTCATTGAGAGGGGTTGTCAAGCTTCTAAGAATTAACGAGTTTCCGAAATACCAGCAAATATTTTTTCACCCAATCTTGATGATACTTGGTGGTAATGATTTGTACACAAATCCCACTTGGCTCATGAAGTTTTGTTCTTCTAGGGTGAAGCGTTCGTGTACAGAAGCAGTTTTTATATTTAGGTTTCCTTCTGTTCTCTCTGATATAGATAGATGAATTTGGAACTCTAAATCCAACATGGTTCGTAGTAGCACTTTGAAACTTGACAAAATAAAGGAGTTATCAGTTTTGTCTCTATGGTTTGTTTCCTCTTCAAGTAGCCCTAGGCACAGACTGTGGAAAAGCACTTTCATTGATAGGGGTTTCCAACCTTCTAAGAATTAACGAGTTTCCGAAATACCAGCAAATATTTTTTCACCCAATCTTGATGATACTTGGTGGTAATGATCAGTACACAAATCTCACTTGGCTAACCAAATTTTGTTCTTCTAGGTTGAAGCGTTCGTCTACAGTAGCAGTTTTTATATTTAGGATTCCCTCTGCTCTCTCCTATATAGATAGATGAATTTGGAACTCTAAATCCAACATGGTTCGTAGTAGCTCTTTGAAACTTGACAAAATAAAAGAGTTCTCAGTTTTGTCTCTATGGTTTGTTTCCTCTTTAAGTAGCCCTAAGCACAGACTGTGCAAAAGCACTTTCATTGAGAGGGGTTGTCATGCTTCTAAGAATTAACGAGTTTCCGAAATACCAGGATATATTTTTTCACCCAATCTTGATGATACTTGGTGGAAATGATCAGTACCCAAATCCCACTTGGCTCACCAAATTTTGTTCTTCTAGGTTGAAGCGTTCGTCTACAGTAGCAGTATTTATATTTAGGTTTCACTCTGCTCTCTCCTATATAGATACATGAATTTGGAACTTTAAATCCAACATGGTTTGTAGTAGCTCTTTGAAACTTGACAAAATAAAGGCGTTCTCAGTTTTGTCTCTATGGTTTGTTTCCGCTTTAAGTAGCCCTAAGCACAGACTGTGTAAAAGCACTTTCATTGAGAGGGGTTGCCAACCTTCTAATAATTAACGATTTTCCCAAATACCAGCAAATATTTTTCACCCAATCTTGATGATACTTGGTGGTAATGATCAGTACACAAATCCCACTTGGCTCACCAAATTTTGTTCTTCTAGGTTGAAGCGTTCGTCTACAGTAGCAGTTTTTATATTTAGGTTTCCCTCTGTTCTCTCCTGTATAGATAGATGAATGTGGAACTCTAAATTTAACATGATTTGTAGTAGCTCTTTGAAACTTGACAAAATAAAGGAGGTCTCAGTTTTGTCTCTATGGTTTTTTCCTCTTCAAGTAGTCCTCAGCACAGACTGTGGAAAAGCACTTTCATTGAGAGGGGTTGCCAAGCTTCTAAGAATTAACGACTTCCCGAAATACCAGCAAATATTTTTTCACCCGATCTTGATAATACTTGATGGTAATGATCAGTACACAAATTCCACTTGGCTCACCAAATTTTGTTCTTCTACGTTGAAGCGTTCATCTACAGTAGTAGTTTTTATATTTAGTTTTCCCACTGTTCTCTCTTATATATATAGATGAATTTGGAACTCAAAATTCAACATGGTTAGTAGAAGCTCTTTGAAACTTGACAAAATAAAGGAGTTCTCAGTTTTGTCTCTATGGTTTGTTTTCTCTTTAAGTAGCCCTATGCACAGACTGTGGAAAAGCACTTTCACTGAGAGGGGTTGCCAACCTTCTAAGCATTAACGAGTTTCCGAAATACCTGCAAATATTTTTTCACCCAATCTTGATGATACTTGGTGGTAATGATCAGTACACAAATCCCACTTGGCTCACCAAATTTTGTTCTTCTAGGTTGAAGCGTTCGTCTACAGTAGCAGTTTTTATATTTAGGTTTCCCTCTGTTCTCTCCTATACAGATAGATGAATTTGGAAATCTAAATCCAACATGGTTCGTAGTAGCTCTTTGAAACTTGACAAAATAAAGGAGTTCTCAGTTTTGTCTCTATGGTTTGTTTCCTCTTCCTAGCCCTAGGCACAGACTGTGGAAAAGCACTTTCATTGAGAGGGGTTGCCAAGCTTCTAAGAATTAACGAGTTTCCCAAATACCAGCGAATATTTTTTTCACCCAATCATGATGATACTTGGTGGTAATGATCAGTACACAAATTTCACTTGGCTCACCAAATTTTGTTCTTCTAGGTTGAAGCGTTCATCTACAGTAGTAGTATTTATATTGAGTTTTCCCTCTGTTCTCTCCTATATAGATAGATGAATTTGGAACTCTAAATCCAACATGGTTTGTACTAGCTCTTTGAAACTTTACAGAATAAAGGAGGTCTTAGTTTTGTCTCCATGGTTTGTTTCCCCTTCAAGTAGCCCTCAGCACAGACTGTGGAAAAGCACTTTCATCGAGAGGGGTTGCCAAGCTTCTAAGAATTAACGATTTTCTGAAATACCAGCAAATATATTTTCACCCGATCTTGATGATACTTGGTGGTAATGATTAGTACACAAATCCCACTTGGCTCACGAAATTTTGTTCTTCTCGGTTGAAGCGTTCGTGTACAGTAGCAGTTTTTATATTTAGTTTTCCCTCTGTTCTCTCCTATATAGATAGATGAATTTGGATCTGTAAATCCAACATGGTTTGTAGTAGCTTTTTGAAACTTGACACAATAAAGGAGTTCTCAGTTTTGTCTCTATGGATTGTTTCCTCTTCAAGTAGCCTTCGGCACAGACTGTGGAAAAGCACTTTCATTGAGATGGGTTGCAAAGTTTCTAAGAATTAACGAGTTTCCGCATTACGAGCAAACACTTTTTCACCCAATCTTGATGATACTGTGTGGTAATGATCAGTACACAAATCCCACTTGGCTCACCAAATTTTGTTCTTCTAGGTTGAAGCGTTCGTCTACAATAGCAGTTTTTATATTTGGGTTTCCTCTGCTCTCTCCTATATAGATAGATGAATTTGGAACTCTAAATTAAACATGGATCGTCGTAGCTCTTTGAAACTTGAAAAAATAAAGGAGTTCTCAGTTTTGTCTCTATGGTTTCTTTCCTCTTCAAGTAGCCCTAGGCACAGACTTGGAAAAGCAATTTCATTGAGAGGGGTTGCCAAGCTTCTAAGAATTAACGAGTTTCCCAAATACCAGCAAATATTTTTCACCCAATCTTGATGATACTTGGTGGTAATGATCAGGACACAAATCCCACTTGGCTCACCAAATTTTGTTCTTCTAGGTTGAAGCGTTCATCTACAGTAGCAGTTTTTATATTTTGTTTTCCCACTGTTCTCCCCTATATACATAGATGAAGTTGGAACACTAAATCCAACATGGTTTGTAGTAGCTCTTTGAAACTTTACAAAATAAAGGAGTTCTCAGTTTTGTCTCTATGGTTTGTTTCCTCTTCAAGTAGCCTTCAGCACAGATTGTTTAAAAGCACTTTCATTGAGAGGGGTTGCCAAGCTTCTAAGAATTAATGAGTTTCCGAAATACCAGCAAATATTTTTTCACCCGATCTTGATGATACTTGGTGGTAATGATTAGTACACAAATCCCAATTGGCTCACGTGATTTTGTTCATCTAGGTTGAAGCGTTCGTGTACAGTAGCAGTTTTTATATTTAGGTTTCCTTCTGTTCTCTCCTATATAGATAGATGAATTTGGAACTCTAAATCCAACATGGTTTGTAGTAGCTCTTTGAAACTTGACAAAATAAAGGAGTTCTCAGTTTTGTCTCTATGTTTGTTTCCTCTTCAAGTAGCCGTAGGCACAGACTGTGGAAAAGCACTTTCATTGAGAGGGGTTGCCAAGCTTCTAAGAATTAACGAGTTTCCTAAATACCAGCAAATATTTTTTTCACCCAATCTTGATGATACTTGGTGGTAATGATCAGAACACAAATTTCACTTGGCTCACCAAATTTTGTTCTTCTAGGTTGAAGCGTTCATCTATAGTAGTAGTATTTATATTTAATTTTCCCTCTGTTCTCTCCTATATAGATAGATGAATTTGGAACTCTAAATCCAACATGGTTTGTAGTAGCTCTTTGAAACTTTACAAAATAAAGGAGGTCTTAGTTTTGTCTCCATGGTTTGTTTCCCCTTCAAGTAGCCCTCAGCACAGACTGTGGAAAAGCACTTTCATCGAGAGGGGTTGCCAAGCTTCTAAGAAATAACGATTTTCCGAAATACCAGCAAATATTTTTTCTCCCGATCTTGATGATACTTGGTGGTAATGATTAGTACACAAATCCCACTTGGCTCACGAAATTTTGTTCTTCTCGGTTAAAGCGTTCGTGTACAGTAGCAGTTTTTATATTTAGTTTTCCCTCTGTTCTCTCCTATATAGATAGATGAATTTGGAACTCTAAATCCAACATGATTTGTAGTAGCTCTTTGAAACTTGACAAAATAAAGGAGGTCTCAGTTTTGTGTCTATGGTTTTTTCCTCTTCAAGTAGCCCTCAGCACAGACTGTGGAAAAGCACTTTCATTGAGAGAGGTTGCCAAGCTTCTAAGAATTAACGACTTCCCGAAATACCAGCAAATATTTTTTAACCCGATCTTGATCATACTTGGTGGTAATGATTAGTACACAAATCCCACTTGGCTCACGAAATTTTGTTCTTCTAGGTTGAAGCGTTCGTGTACAGTAGCAGTTTTATATTTAGGTTTCCTTCTGTTCTCTCCTATATAGATAGATGAATTTGGAACTCTAAATCCCACGTGGTTTGTAGTATCTCTTTGAAACTTGACAAAACAAAGGAGTTCTCAGTTTTGTCTCTATGGTTTGTTTAGTCTTCAAGTAGCCCTAGGCACAGACTGTGGAAAAGCACTTTCATCGAGAGGGGTTGCCAAGCTTCTAAGAATTAACGAGTTTCCGAAATACCAGCAAATATTTCTTTTACCCAATCTTGATGATACTTGGTGGTAATGATCAGTACACAAATCCCTCTTGGCTCACCAAATTTTGTTCTTCTAGGTTGAAGCGTTCGTGTACAGAAGCAGTTTTTATATTTAGGTTTCCTTTTGTTCTCTCCTATATAGATAGATGAATTTGGAACTCTAAATCCAACATGGTTTGGAGTAGCTCTTTGAAACTTGACAAAATAAAGGAGTTCTCAGTTTTGTATCTATGGTTTGTTTCCTCTTCAAGTACCCTAGGCACAGACTGTGGAAAAGCACTTTCATTGAGAGGGGTTGCCAAGCTTCTAAGAATTAACGAGTATCCGAAATACCTGCAAATATTTTTTCACCCAATATTGATGATACTTGGTGGTAATGATCAGTACACAAATCCCACTTGGTCAAAATTTTGTTCTTCTAGGTTGAAGCGTTCATCTACAGAAGCAGTTTTTATATTTAAGATTCCTCTGCTCTGTCCTATATAGATAGATGAATTTGGAACACTAAATCCAACACGGTTCGTAGTAGCTCTTTGAAACTTAACAAAATAAAGGAGTTCTCAGTTTTGTCTCTATGGTTTGTTTCCTCTTCAAGTAGCCTAAAGCACAGTTTGTGGAAAAGCACTTTCATTGAGATGGGTTGCCAAGCTTCTAAGAATTAACGAGTTTCCGAAA
The DNA here is from genome assembly GCF_048772815.1 of Callospermophilus lateralis. Lineage (NCBI taxonomy): Eukaryota > Metazoa > Chordata > Mammalia > Rodentia > Sciuridae > Callospermophilus > Callospermophilus lateralis. Next base: position 60,868 of record NW_027514025.1, read on the forward strand.
TACGAGCAAACACTTTTTCACCCAATCTTGATGATACTTTGTGGTAATGATCAGTACAAAATCCCACTTGGCTCACCAAATTTTGTTCTTCTAGGTTGAAGCTTTCATCTACAGTAGCAGTTTTTATATTTAGGTTTCCTCTGCTTTCTCCAATATAGATAGATGAATTTGGAACTCTAAATCCAGCATGGTTCATAGTAGCTCTTTGAAACTTGACAAAATAAAGGAGTTCTCAGTTTTGTCTCTATGGTTTGTTTCCTCTTCAAGTAGCCTAGGCACAGACTGTAGAAAAGCAATTTCATTGAGAGGGGTTGCCAAGCTTCCAAGAATTAACGAGTTTCCAAAATACCAGCAAATATTTTTTCACCCAATCTTGATGATACTTGGTGTTAATGATCAGTACACAAATCCCACTTGGCTCACCAAATTTTGTTCTTCTAGGTTGAAGCGTTCGTCTACAGTAGCAGTTTTTATATTTAGTTTTCCCTCTGTTCTCTCATATATAGATAGATGAATTTGGAAATCTAAATCCAACATAATTCGTAAAAGCTCTTTGAAACTTGACAAAATAAAGGAGTTCTCAGTTTTGTCTCTATGGTTTGTTTCCTCTTCACATAGCCCTAGGCACAGACTGTGGAAAAGCACTTTCATTGAAAGGGGTTGCCAAGCTTCTAAGAATTAACGAGTTTCCGAAATACCAGCAAATATTTTTTTCACCCAATCTTGATGATACTTGATGGTAATGATCAGTACACAAATCCCACTTGGCTCACCAAATTTTGTTCTTCTAGGTTGAAGCGTTCATCTACAGTAGTAGTTTTTATATTTAGTTTTCCACTGTTCTCTCTTATATATATAGATGAATTTGGAACTCAATATTCAACATGGTTAGTAGAAGCTCTTTGAAACTTGACAAAATAAAGGAGTTCTCAGTTTTGTCTCTATGGTTTGTTTTATCTTTAAGTAGCCCTATGTACAGACTGTGGAAAAGCACTTTCACTGAGAGGGGTTGCCAACCTTCTAAGAATTAACGAGTTTCCGAAATACCTGCAAATATTTTTTCATCCAATCTTGATGATACTTGGTGGTAATGATCAGTACACAAATCCCACTTGGCTAACCAAATTTTGTTCTTCTAGGTTGAAGCGTTCGTCTACAGTAGCAGTTTTTATATTTAGGTTTCCCTCTGTTCTCTCCTATACAGATAGATGAATTTGGAAATCTAAATCCAACATGGTTCGTAGAAGCTCTTTGAAACTTGACAAAATAAAGGAGTTCTCAGTTTTGTGTCTATGGTTTGTTTCCTCTTCCTAGCCCTAGGCACAGACTGTGGAAAAGCACTTTCATTGAGAGGGGTGCCAAGCTTCTAAGAATTAACGAGTTTCCCAAATACCAGCAAATATTTTTTTCACCCAATCTTGATGATACTTGGTGGTAATGATCAGTACACAAATTTCACTTGGCTCACCAAATTTTGTTCTTCTAGGTTGAAGCGTTCATCTACAGTAGTAGTATTTATATTTAGTTTTCCCTCTGTTCTCTCCCTATATAGATAGATGAATTTGGAACTCTAAATCCAACATGGTTTGTAGTAGCTCTTTGAAACTTTACAAAATAAAGGAGGTCTTAGTTTTGTCTCCATGGTTTGTTTCCCCTTCAAGTTGCCCTCAGCACAGACTGTGGAAAAGCACTTTCATCGAGAGGGGTTGCCAAGCTTCTAAGAGTTAACGATTTTCCGAAATACCAGCAAATATTTTTTCACCCGATCTTGATGATACTTGGTGGTAATGATTAGTACACAAATCCCACTTGGCTCTCGAAATTTTGTTCTTCTCGGGTGAAGCGTTCGTGTACAGTAGCAGTTTTTATATTTAGTTTTCCCTCTGTTCTCTCCTATATAGATAGATGAATTTGGAACTCTAAATCCAACATGGTTTGTAGTAGCTCTTTGAAACTTGACAAAATAAAAAAGTTCTCAGTTTTGTCTCTATGGTTTGTTTCCTCTTCAAGTAGCCCTCAGCACAGACTGTGGAAAAGCACTTTCATTGAGAGAAGTTGCCAAGCTTCTAAGAATTAACGAGTTTCCGAAATACAAGGAAATATTTTTTCACCCGATCTTGATAATACTTGGTGGTAATGATTAGTACACAAATCCGACTTGGCTCACCAAATTTTGTTCTTCTAGGTTGAAGCGTTCGTGTACAGTAGCAGTTTTTATATTTAGGTTTCTTTCTGTTCTCTCCTATATAAATAGATGAATTTGGAACTCTAAATCCAACATGGTTTTTTGTAGCTCTTTGAATCTTGACAAATAAAGGAGTTCTCAGTTTTGTCTCTATGGTTTGTTTCCTCTTCAAGTAGCCCTAGGCACAGACTGTGGAACAGCACTCTCATCGAGAGGGGTTGCCAACCTTCTAAGAATTAACGAGTTTCATAAATACCTGCAAATATTTTTTCACCCAATCTTGATGATACATTGTGGTAATGATCAGTACACAAATCCCACTTGGCTCACCAAATTTTGTTCTTCTAGGTTGAAGCGTTCGTCTACAGTAGTACTTTTTATATTTAGGTTTCCATCTGCTCTCACCTATATTGATAGATGAATTTGGAACCCTAAATCCAACATGGTTTGTAGTAGCTCTTTGAAACTTGACAAAATAAAGGAGTTCTCAGTTTTGTCTCTATGGTTTGTTTCCTCTTTAAGTAGCCCTAAGCACAGAATGAGTAAAAGCACTTTCATTGAGAGGGGTTGCCTACCTTCTAAGAATTAACAAGTTTCCGAAATACGAGCGAACACTTTTTCACCCAATCTTGATGATACTTGGTGGTAATGATCAGTACCTAAATCCCACTTGGCTCACCAAATTTTGTTCTTCTAGGTTGAAGCGTTCGGCTACAGTTGTAGTTTTTATATTTAGGTTTCCATCTGCTCTCTCCTATATAGATAGATGAATTTGGAACTCTAAATCGAACATGGTTTGTAGTAGCTCTTTGATACTTGACAAAATAAAGGAGTGCTCAGTTTTGTCTCTATGCTTTGTTTCCTCTTTAAGTAGTCCTATGCACAGACTGTGGAAAAGCACTTTCATTGAGAGGGTTGCCAAGCTTCTAAGAATTAACGAGTTTCCGAAATACCAGCAAATATTTTTTCACCCAATCTTGAGGATACTTGGTGGTAATGAACAGTACTCAAATCCCACTTGGCTCACCAAATTTTGTTCTTCTAGGTTGAAGCGTTCGTCTACAGTAGCAGTATTTATATTTAGGTTTCCCTCTGCTCTCTCCTATATAGATACATGAATTTGGAACTTTAAATACAACATGGTTTGTAGTAGCTCTTTGAAACTTGACAAAATAAAGGCGTTCTCAGTTTTGTCTCTATGGTTTGTTTCCGCTTTAAGTAGCCCTAAGCACAGACTGTGTAAAAGCACTTTCATTGAGAGGGGTTGCCAACCTTCTAATAATTAACGATTTTCCCAAATACCAGCAAATATTTTTCACCCAATCTTGATGATACTTGGTGGTAATGATCAGTACACAAATCCCACTTGGCTCACCAAATTTTGTTCTTCTAGGTTGAAGCATGCGTCTACAGTAGCAGTTTTTATATTTAGGTTTCCCTCTGTTCTCTCCTGTATAGATAGATGAATGTGGAACTCTAAATTTAACATGATTTGTAGTAGCTCTTTGAAACTTGACAAAATAAAGGAGGTCTCAGTTTTGTCTCTATGGTTTTTCCTCTTCAAGTAGTCCTCAGCACAGACTGTGGAAAAGCACTTTCATTGAGAGGGGTTGCCAAGCTTCTAAGAATTAACGACTTCCCGAAATACCAGCAAATATTTTTTCACCCGATCTTGATAATACTTGATGGTAATGATCAGTACACAAATTCCACTTGGTCACCAAATTTTGTTCTTCTAGGTTGAAGCGTTCATCTACAGTAGTAGTTTTTTATTTAGTTTCCCACTGTTCTCTCTTATATATATATAGATGAATTTGGAACTCAAAATTCAACATGGTTAGTAGAAGCTCTTTGAAACTTGACAAAATAAAGGAGTTCTCAGTTTTGTCTCTATGGTTTGTTTTCTCTTTAAGTAGCCCTATGCACAGACTGTGGAAAAGCACTTTCACTGAGAGGGGTTGCCAACCTTCTAAGCATTAACGAGTTTCCGAAATACCTGCAAATATTTTTTCACCCAATCTTGATGATACTTGGTGGTAATGATCAGTACACAAATCCCACTTGGCTCACCAAATTTTGTTCTTCTAGGTTGAAGCGTTCGTCTACAGTAGCAGTTTTTATATTTAGGTTTCCCTCTGTTCTCTCCTATACAGATAGATGAATTTGGAAATCTAAATCCAACATGGTTCGTAGTAGCTCTTTGAAACTTGACAAAATAAAGGAGTTCTCAGTTTTGTCTCTATGGTTTGTTTCCTCTTCCTAGCCCTAGGCACAGACTGTGGAAAAGCACTTTCATTGAGAGGGGTTGCCAAGCTTCTAAGAATTAACGAGTTTCCCAAATACCATCAAATATTTTTTTCACCCAATCATGATGATACTTGGTGGTAATGATCAGTACACAAATTTCACTTGGCTCACCAAATTTTGTTCTTCTAGGTTGAAGCGTTCATCTACAGTAGTAGTATTTATATTTAGTTTTCCCTCTGTTCTCTCCTATATAGATAGATGAATTTGGAACTCTAAATCCAACATGGTTTGTAGTAGCTCTTTGAAACTTTACAGAATAAAGGAGGTCTTAGTTTTGTCTCCATGGTTTGTTTCCCCTTCAAGTAGCCCTCAGCACAGACTGTGGAAAAGCACTTTCATCGAGAGGGGTTGCCAAGCTTCTAAGAATTAACGATTTTCCGAAATACCAGCAAATATTTTTTCACCCGATCTTGATGATACTTGGTGGTAATGATTAGTACACAAATCCCACTTGGCTCACGAAATTTTGTTCTTCTCGGTTGAAGCGTTCGTGTACAGTAGCAGTTTTTATATTTAGTTTTCCCTCTGTTCTCTCCTATATAGATAGATGAATTTGGATCTGTAAATCCAACATGGTTTGTAGTAGCTCTTTGAAACTTGACAAAATAAAGGAGTTCTCAGTTTTGTCTCTATGGATTGTTTCCTCTTCAAGTAGCCTTCGGCACAGACTGTGGAAAAGCACTTTCATTGAGATGGGTTGCAAAGTTTCTAAGAATTAACGAGTTTCCGCATTACGAGCAAACACTTTTTCACCCAATCTTGATGATACTGTGTGGTAATGATCAGTACACAAATCCCACTTGGCTCACCAAATTTTGTTCTTCTAGGTTGAAGCGTTCGTCTACAATAGCAGTTTTTATATTTAGGTTTCCTCTGCTCTCTCCTATATAGATAGATGAATTTGGAACTCTAAATTAAACATGGATCGTCGTAGCTCTTTGAAACTTGAAAAAATAAAGGAGTTCTCAGTTTTGTCTCTATGGTTTCTTTCCTCTTCAAGTAGCCCTAGGCACAGACTTGGAAAAGCAATTTCATTGAGAGGGGTTGCCAAGCTTCTAAGAATTAACGAGTTTCCCAAATACCAGCAAATATTTTTCACCCAATCTTGATGATACGTGGTGGTAATGATCAGGACACAAATCCCACTTGGCTCACCAAATTTTCTTCTTCTAGGTTGAAGCGTTCATCTACAGTAGCAGTTTTTATATTTTGTTTTCCCACTGTTCTCCCCTATATACATAGATGAAGTTGGAACACTAAATCCAACATGGTTTGTAGTAGCTCTTTGAAACTTTACAAAATAAAGGAGTTCTCAGTTTTGTCTCTATGGTTTGTTTCCTCTTCAAGTAGCCTTCAGCACAGATTGTTTAAAAGCACTTTCATTGAGAGGGGTTGCCAAGCTTCTAAGAATTAATGAGTTTCCGAAATACCAGCAAATATTTTTTCACCCGATCTTGATGATACTTGGTGGTAATGATTAGTACACAAATCCCAATTGGCTCACGTGATTTTGTTCTTCTAGGTTGAAGCGTTCGTGTACAGTAGCAGTTTTTATATTTAGGTTTCCTTCTGTTCTCTCCTATATAGATAGATGAATTTGGAACTCTAAATCCAACATGGTTTGTAGTAGCTCTTTGAAACTTGACAAAATAAAGGAGTTCTCAGTTTTTTCTCTATGGTTTGTTTCCTCTTCAAGTAGCCATAGGCACAGTTTGTGGAAAAGCACTTTCATTGAGATGGGTTGCCAAGCTTCTAAGAATTAACGAGTTTCCGAAATACGAGCAAACACTTTTTCACCCAATCTTGATGATACTTTGTGGTAATGATCAGTACAAAAATCCCACTTGGCTCACCAAATTTTGTTCTTCTAGGTTGAAGCTTTCATCTACAGTAGCAGTTTTTATATTTAGGTTTCCTCTGCTTTCTCCAATATAGATAGATGAATTTGGAACTCTAAATCCAGCATGGTTCATAGTAGCTCTTTGAAACTTGACAAAATAAAGGAGTTCTCAGTTTTGTCTCTATGGTTTGTTTCCTCTTCAAGTAGCCCTAGGCACAGACTGTAGAAAAGCAATTTCATTGAGAGGGGTTGCCAAGCTTCCAAGAATTAACGAGTTTCCAAAATACCAGCAAATATTTTTTCACCCAATCTTGATGATACTTGGTGTTAATGATCAGTACACAAATCCCACTTGGCTCACCAAATTTTGTTCTTCTAGGTTGAAGCGTTCGTCTACAGTAGCAGTTTTTATATTTAGTTTTCCCTCTGTTCTCTCATATATAGATAGATGATTTTGGAAATCTAAATCCAACATAATTCGTAAAAGCTCTTTGAAACTTGACAAAATAAAGGAGTTCTCAGTTTTGTCTCTATGGTTTGTTTCCTCTTCACATAGCCCTAGGCACAGACTGTGGAAAAGCACTTTCATTGAAAGGGGTTGCCAAGCTTCTAAGAATTAACGAGTTTCCGAAATACCAGCAAATATTTTTTCACCCAATCTTGATGATACTTGATGGTAATGATCAGTACACAAATCCCACTTGGCTCACCAAATTTTGTTCTTCTAGGTTGAAGCGTTCATCTACAGTAGTAGTTTTTATATTTAGTTTTCCCACTGTTCTCTCTTATATATATAGATGAATTTGGAACTCAATATTCAACATGGTTAGTAGAAGCTCTTTGAAACTTGACAAAATAAAGGAGTTCTCAGTTTTGTCTCTATGGTTTGTTTTATCTTTAAGTAGCCCTATGTACAGACTGTGGAAAAGCACTTTCACTGAGAGGGTTGCCAACCTTCTAAGAATTAACGAGTTTCCGAAATACCTGCAAATATTTTTTCATCCAATCTTGATGATACTTGGTGGTAATGATCAGTACACAAATCCCACTTGGCTAACCAAATTTTGTTCTTCTAGGTTGAAGCGTTCGTCTACAGTAGCAGTTTTTATATTTAGGTTTCCCTCTGTTCTCTCCTATACAGATAGATGAATTTGGAAATCTAAATCCAACATGGTTCGTAGAAGCTCTTTGAAACTTGACAAAATAAAGGAGTTCTCAGTTTTGTGTCTATGGTTTGTTTCCTCTTCCTAGCCCTAGGCACAGACTGTGGAAAAGCACTTTCATTGAGAGGGGTTGCCAAGCTTCTAAGAATTAACGAGTTTCCCAAATACCAGCAAATATTTTTTTCACCCAATCTTGATGATACTTGGTGGTAATGATCAGTACACAAATTTCACTTGGCTCACCAAATTTTGTTCTTCTAGGTTGAAGCGTTCATCTACAGTAGTAGTATTTATATTTAGTTTTCCCTCTGTTCTCTCCTATATAGATAGATGAATTTGGAACTCTAAATCCAACATGGTTTGTAGTAGCTCTTTGAAACTTTACAAATAAAGGAGGTCTTAGTTTTGTCTCCATGGTTTGTTTCCCCTTCAAGTTGCCCTCAGCACAGACTGTGGAAAAGCACTTTCATCGAGAGGGGTTGCCAAGCTTCTAAGAGTTAACGATTTTCCGAAATACCAGCAAATATTTTTTCACCCGATCTTGATGATACTTGGTGGTAATGATTAGTACACAAATCCCACTTGGCTCTCGAAATTTTGTTCTTCTCGGGTGAAGCGTTCGTGTACAGTAGCAGTTTTTATATTTAGTTTTCCCTCTGTTCTCTCCTATATAGATAGATGAATTTGGAACTCTAAATCCAACATGGTTTGTAGTAGCTCTTTGAAACTTGACAAAATAAAAAAGTTCTCAGTTTTGTCTCTATGGTTTGTTTCCTCTTCAAGTAGCCCTCAGCACAGACTGTGGAAAAGCACTTTCATTGAGAGAAGTTGCCAAGCTTCTAAGAATTAACGAGTTTCCGAAATACAAGGAAATATTTTTTCACCCGATCTTGATAATACTTGGTGGTAATGATTAGTACACAAATCCGACTTGGCTCACCAAATTTTGTTCTTCTAGGTTGAAGCGTTCGTGTACAGTAGCAGTTTTTATATTTAGGTTTCTTTCTGTTCTCTCCTATATAAATAGATGAATTTGGAACTCTAAATCCAACATGGTTTTTTGTAGCTCTTTGAATCTTGACAAATAAAGGAGTTCTCAGTTTTGTCTCTATGGTTTGTTTCCTCTTCAAGTAGCCCTAGGCACAGACTGTGGAACAGCACTCTCATCGAGAGGGGTTGCCAACCTTCTAAGAATTAACGAGTTTCATAAATACCTGCAAATATTTTTTCACCCAATCTTGATGATACATTGTGGTAATGATCAGTACACAAATCCCACTTGGCTCACCAAATTTTGTTCTTCTAGGTTGAAGCGTTCGTCTACAGTAGTACTTTTTATATTTAGGTTTCCATCTGCTCTCACCTATATTGATAGATGAATTTGGAACCCTAAATCCAACATGGTTTGTAGTAGCTCTTTGAAACTTGACAAAATAAAGGAGTTCTCAGTTTTGTCTCTATGGTTTGTTTCCTCTTTAAGTAGCCCTAAGCACAGAATGAGTAAAAGCACTTTCATTGAGAGGGGTTGCCTACCTTCTAAGAATTAACAAGTTTCCGAAATACGAGCGAACACTTTTTCACCCAATCTTGATGATACTTGGTGGTAATTATCAGTACCTAAATCCCACTTGGCTCACCAAATTTTGTTCTTCTAGGTTGAAGCGTTCGGCTACAGTTGTAGTTTTTATATTTAGGTTTCCATCTGCTCTCTCCTATATAGATAGATGAATTTGGAACTCTAAATCGAACATGGTTTGTAGTAGCTCTTTGATACTTGACAAAATAAAGGAGTGCTCAGTTTTGTCTCTATGCTTTGTTTCCTCTTTAAGTAGTCCTATGCACAGACTGTGGAAAAGCACTTTCATTGAGAGGGGTTGCCAAGCTTCTAAGAATTAACGAGTTTCCGAAATACCAGCAAATATTTTTTCACCCAATCTTGAGGATACTTGGTGGTAATGAACAGTACTCAAATCCCACTTGGCTCACCAAATTTTGTTCTTCTAGGTTGAAGCGTTCGTCTATAGAAGCAGTTTTTATATTTAGGATTCCCTCTTCTCTCCTATATAGATAGATGAATTTGGAACTCTAAATCCAACATAGTTTGTAGTAGCTCTTTGAAACTTGACAAAATAAAGGAGTTCTCAGTTTTGTCTCGATGGTTTGTTTCCTCTTCAAGTAGCCCTCCGCACAGACTGTGGAAAAGCACTTTCATTGAGAGAAGTTTCCAAGCTTCTAAGAATTAACGATTTTCCGAAATACCAGGAAATATTTTTTCACCCGATCTTGATGATACTTGGTGGTAATGATTAGTACACAAATCCCACTTGGCTCACCAAATTTTGTTCTTCTAGGTTGAAGCGTACGACTACAGTAGCAGTTTTTATATTTAGGTTTCCTCTGCTCTCTCCTATATAGATAGATGAACTTGGAACTCTAAATCCAACATGGTTCGTAGTAGCTCTTTGAAACTTGACAAAATAAAGGAGTTCTCAGTTTTGTCTCTATGGTTTGTTTCCTCTTCATAGCCCTAGGCAAAGACTGTTTCAAAGCACTTTCATTGAGAGGGGTTGTCAAGCTTCTAAGAATTAACGCATTTCCGAAATACCTGCAAATATTTTTTCACCCAATCTTGATGATACTTGGTTTTAATGATCAGTACACAAATCCCACTTGGCTCACCAAATTTTGTTCTTCTCGGTTGAAGCGTTCGTCTACAGTAGCAGTTTTTATATTTAGGTTTCCCTCTGTTCTCTCCTATATAGATAGATGAATTTGGAACTCTAAATCCAACATGGTTTGTAGTAGCTCTTTGAAACTTGACAAAATAAATGAGTTCTCAGTTTTGTCTCTATGGTTTGTTTCCTCATCAAGTAGTCCTAGGCACAGACAGTGGAAAAGCACTGTCATTGAGAGGGGTTGCCAACCTTCTAAGAATTAACGAGTTTCCGCAATACCTGCAAATATTTTTTCACCTAATCTTGAGGATACTTGGTGGTAATGATCAGTACACAAATCCCACTTGGCTCACCAAATTTTGTTCTTCTAGCTTGAAGCGTTCGTCTACAGTAGCAGTTTTTATATTTAGGTTTCCTCTGCTCTCTCCTATATAGATAGATGAACTTGGAACTCTAAATCCAACATGGTTCGTAGTAGCTCTTTGAAACTTGACAAAATAAAGGAGTTCTCAGTTTTGTCTCTATTGTTTGTTTCCTCTTCAAGTAGCCCTCAGCACAGACTGTGGAAAAGCACTTTCATTGAGAGAAGTTGCCAAGCTTCTAAGAATTAACGAGTTTCCGAAATACCAGAAAATATTTTTTTACCCAATCTTGATGATACTTGGTGGTAATGATCAGTACACAAGTCCCACTTGGGTCACCAAATTTTGTTCTTCTAGGTTGAAGCGTTCGTCTACAGTAGCAGTTTTTATATTTAGGTTTCCATCTGCTCTCTCCTATACAGATAGATGAATTTGGAACTCTAAATCCAACATGGTTTGTTGTAGCTCTTTAAAACTTGACAAAATAAAGGAGTGCTCAGTTTTGTCTCTATGCTTTGTTTCCTCTTTAAGTAGCCCTATGCACAGACTGTGTAAAAGCACTTTCATTGAGAGTGGTTGTCGAGCTTCTAAGAATTAACGAGTTTCCAAAATACCAGCAAATATTTTTTCACCCAATCTTGATGATACTTGGTGGTAATGATCAGTAAACAAATCTCACTTGGCTCAACAAATTTTGTTCTTGTAGGTTGAAGCGTTCGTCTATAGTAGCAGTTTTTATATTTAGGATTCCCTCTTCTCTCCTATATAGATAGATGAATTTTACTCTAAATCCATCATGGTTCGTAGTAGCTCTTTGAAACATGACAAAATAAAGGAGTTCTCAGTTTTGTCTCTATGGTTTGTTTCCTCTTTAAGTAGCCCTAAGCACAGACTGAGTAAAAGCACTTTCATTGAGAGGGGTTGCCTACCTTCTAAGAATTAACAAGTTTCCGAAATACGAGCGAACACTTTTTCACCCAATCTTGATGATACTTGGTGGGAATGATCAGTACATAAATCCCACTTGGCTCACCAAATTTTGTTCTTCTAGGTTGAAGCGTTCGTCTACAGTAGTAGTTTATATATTTAGGTTTCCATCTGCTCTCTCCTATATAGATAGATGAATTTGGAACTCTAAATCGAACATGGTTTGTAGTAGCTCTTTGAAACTTGACAAAATAAAGGAGTGCTCAGTTTTGTCTCTATGCTTTGTTTCCTCTTTAAGTAGTCCTATGCACAGACTGTGGAAAAGCACTTTCATTGAGAGGGGTTGCCAAGCTTCTAAGAATTAACGAGTTTCCGAAATATCAGCAAATATTTTTTCACCCAATCTTGAGGATACTTGGTGGTAATGATCAGTACCCAAATCCCACTTTGCTCACCAATTTTTATTCTTCTAGTTTGAAGCGTTCGTCTACAGTAGCAGTTTTTATATTTAGATTTCCCTCTGCTCTCTCCTATATGGATAGATGAATATGGAACTCTAAATCCAACATGGTTTGTAGTAGCTCTTTGAAACTTGACAAAATAAAGGAGTTCTCAGTTTTGTCTCTATGGTTTGTTTCCTCTTCAAGTAGCCCTAGGCACAGACTGTGGAAAAGCAATTTTATTGAGAGGCGTTGCCAAGCTTCTAAGAATTAACGAGTTTCCGAAATACCAGAAAATATTTTTTCACCCAATCTTGATGATACTTGGTGGTAATGATCAGTACACAAATCCCACTTGGCTCACCAAATTTTGTTTTTCTAGGTTGAAGCGTTCGTCTACAGTAGAAGTTTTTATATTTAGGTTTCCCTCTGTTCTCTCCTATATAGATAGATGAAATTGGAACTCTAAATCCAACTGGTTCGTAGTAGCTCTTTGAAACTTGAGAAAATAAAGGAGTTCTCAGTTTTGTCTCTATGGTTTGTTACCTCTTCATGTAGCCCTAGGCACAGACTGTGGAAAAGCAATTTCATTGAGAGGGGTTGCCAAGCTTCTAAGAATTAACGAGTTTCCGAAATACCAGCAAGAATTTTTTCACCCAATCTTGATGATACTTGGTGGTAATGATGAGTACACAAATCCCACTTGGCTCACCAAATTTTGTTCTTCTAGGTTGAAGCGTTCGTCTACAGTAGCAGTTTTTATATTTAGGATTCCCTCTGTTCTCTCCTATATAGATAGATGAATTTGGTACTCTAAATCCAACATGGTTCGTAGAAGCTCAAGTAACTTGACAAAATAAAAGAGTTCTCAGTTTTGTCTCTATGGTTTGTTTCCTCTTCAAGTAGCCCTAAGCACAGACTGTGGAAAAGCACTTTCATTGAGAGGGGTTGCCAAGCTTCTAAGAATTAACGAGTTTCCGAAATACCAGCAAATATTTTTTAACCCAATCTTGATGATACTTGGTGGTAAGGATCAGTACACAAATCCCACTTGGCTCACCGAATTTTGTTCTTCTAGGTTGAAGCGTTCGTCTACAGTAACAATTTTTATATTTAGGTTTCCCTCTGTTCTCTCCTATATAGATAGATGAATTTGGAACTCTAAATCCAACATGGTTCGTAGTAGCTCTTGGAAACTTGACAATATAAAGGAGTTCTCAGTTTTGTCTCTATTGTTTGTTTCCTTTTCAAGTAGCCCTAGGCACAGACTCTGAAAAGCACTTTCATCGAGAGGGGTTGCCAAGCTTCTAAGAATTAAGGATTTTCCGATATACCAGCAAATATTTTAAACCAGTCTTGATGATACTTGGTGGTAATGATCAGTACACAAATCCCACTTGGCTCACCAAATTTTGTTCTTCTAGTTTGAAGCGTTCGTATACAGTAGCAGTTTTTATATTTAGGTTTCCCTCTGCTCTCTCCTATATAAATAGATGAATTTGTAACTCTAAATCCAACATGGTTCGTAGTAGCTCTTTGAAACTTGACAAAATAAAGGAGTTCTCAGTTTTGTCTCTATGGTTTGTTTCCTCTTCAAGTAGCCCTAGGCACAGTCTGTGGAAAAGCAACTTCATTGAGAGGGGTTGCCAAGCTTCTAAGAATTAACGAGTTTCCGAAATACCAGAAAATTTTTTTTTACCCAATCTTGATGATAATTGGTGGTAATGATCAGTACCCAAATCCCACTTGGCTCACCAAATTTTATTCTTCTAGTTGGAAGCATTCGTCTACAGTAGCAGTTTTTATATTTAGGTCCTCTGCTCTCTCCTATATATAGATGAATTTGGAACTCTAAATCCAACATGGTTCGTAGTGGCTCTATGAAACTTGACAAAATAAAGGAGTTCTCAGTTTTGTCTCTATGGTTTGTTTCCTCTTCAAGTAACCCTAGGCACAGACTGTGAAAAAGCACTTTCATTGAGAGGGGTTGCCAAGCTTCTAAGAATTAACGAGTTTCCGAAATCCCTGCAAATATTTTTTCACCCAATCTTGATGATACTTGGTGGTAATGATCAGTACACAAATCCCACTTGGCTCACCAAATTTTATTCTTCTAGGTTGAAGCGTTCGTGTACAGTAGCAGTTTTTATATTTAGGTTTCCCTCTGCTCTCTCCTATATAGATAGATGAATTTGGAACACTAAATCCAACATGGTTTGTAGTAGCTCTTTGAAACTTGACAAAATAAAGAAGTTCTCAGTTTTGTCTCTATGGTTTGTTTCCTCTTTAAGTAGCCCTAAGCACAGACTGTGTAAAAGCACTTTCATTGAGAGGGGTTGTCAAGCTTCTAAGAATTAACGAATTTCCGAAATACCAGCAAATATTTTTTCACCCGATCTTGATGATACTTGGTGCTAATGATTAGTGCACAAATCTCACTTGGCTCACGAAATTTTGTTCTTCTAGGTTGAAGCGTTCGTGTACAGTAGCAGTTTTTATATTTAGGTTTCCTTCTGTTCTCTCCTATATAGATAGATGAATTTGGAACTCTAAATCCAACATGGTTCGTAGTAGCTCTTTGAAACTTGAAAAAATAAAGGAGTTTTCAGTTTGTCTCTATGGTTTGTTTCCTTTTCACGTAGCGCTAGGCACAGACTGTCGAAAAGCACTTTAATTGAGAGGGGTTGTCAAGCTTCTAAGAATTAACGAGTTTCCGAAATACCAGCAAATATTTTTTCACCCAATCTTGATGATACTTGGTGGTAATGATCAGTACACAAATCCCACTTGGGTCACCAAATTTTGTTCTTCTAGGTTAAAGCGTTCGTCTACAGTAGCGGTATTTATATTTAGGTTTCCCTCTGTTCTCTCCTATATAGATAGATGAATTTGGAACTCTAAATGCAACATGGTTCGTAGTTGCTCTTGGAAACTTGACAATATAAAGGAGTTCTCAGTTTTTTCTCTATGGTTTGTTTCCTTTTCAAGTAGCCCTAAGCACAGACTGTGGAAAAGAACTTTCATTGAGAGGGGTTGCCAAGCTTCTAAGAATTAACGAGTTTTTGAAATACGAGCAAACACTTTTTCACCCGATCTTGATAATACTTGGTGGTAATGATCAGTACACAAATCCCACTTGGCTCACCAAATTTTGATATTCTAGGTTGATGCGTTCGTCTACAGTAGCAGTTTTTATATTTAGGTTTCCCTCTGCTCTCTCCTATATAGATAGATGAATATGGAACTCTAAATCCAACATGGTTTGTAGTAGCTCTTTGAAACTTGACAAAATAAAGGAGTTCTCAGTTTTGTCTCTATGGTTTGTTTCCTCTTCAAGTAGCCCTAGGCACAGACTGTGGAAAAGCAATTTCATTGAGAGGGGTTGCCAAGCTTCTAAGAATTAACGAGTTTTCCAAATACCAGCAAATATCTTTTCACCCAATCTTGATGATACTTGGTGGTAATGATCAGTACACAAATAACACTTGGCTCACCAAATTTTGTTCTTCTAGGTTGAAGCGTTCGTCTATAGTAGCTGTTTTTATATTTAGGTTTCCGTCTGTTCTCTCCTATATAGATAGATGAATTTGGAACTCTAAATCCAACATGGTTCGTAGTAGCTCTTGGAAACTTGACAATATAAAGGAGTTCTCAGTTTTGTCTCTATTGTTTGTTTCCTTTTCAAGTAGCCCTAGGCACAGACTCTGAAAAGCACTTTCATCGAGAGGGGTTGCCAAGCTTCTAAGAATTAAGGATTTTCCGATATACCAGCAAATATTTTAAACCAGTCTTGATGATACTTGGTGGTAATGATCAGTACACAAATCCCACTTGGCTCACCAAATTTTGTTCTTCTAGTTTGAAGCGTTCGTATACAGTAGCAGTTTTTATATTTAGGTTTCCCTCTGCTCTCTCCTATATAAATAGATGAATTTGTAACTCTAAATCCCACATGGTTCGTAGTAGCTCTTTGAAACTTGACAAAATAAAGGAGTTCTCAGTTTTGTCTCTATGGTTTGTTTCCTCTTCAAGTAGCCCTAGGCACAGTCTGTGGAAAAGCAATTTCATTGAGAGGGGTTGCCAAGCTTCTAAGAATTAACGAGTTTTCGAAATCCCTGCAAATATTTTTTCACCCAACTTGATGATACTTGGTGGTAATGATCAGAACACAAATCCCACTTGGCTCACCAAATTTTATTCTTCTATGTTGAAGCGTTCGTGTACAGTAGCAGTTTTTATATTTAGGTTTCCCTCTGCTCTCTCCTATATAGATAGATGAATTTGGAACACTAAATCCAACATGGTTTGTAGTAGCTCTTTGAAACTTGACAAAATAAAGAAGTTCTCAGTTTTGTCTCTATGGTTTGTTACCTCTTTAAGTAGCCCTAAGCACAGACTGTGTAAAAGCACTTTCATTGAGAGGGGTTGTCAAGCTTCTAAGAATTAACGAGTTTCCGAAATACCAGCAAATATTTTTTCACCCGATCTTGATGATACTTGGTGGTAATGATTAGTACACAAATCTCACTTGGCTCACGAAATTTTGTTCTTCTAGGTTGAAGCGTTCGTGTACAGTAGCAGTTTTTATATTTAGGTTTCCTTCTGTTCTCTCCTATATAGATAGATGAATTTGGAACTCTAAATCCAACATGGTTCGTAGTAGCTCTTTGAAACTTGAAAAAATAAAGGAGTTCTCAGTTTGTCTCTATGGTTTGTTTCCTTTTCACGTAGCGCTAGGCACAGACTGTCGAAAAGCACTTTCATTGAGAGGGGTTGCCAAGCTTCTAAGAATTAACGAGTTTCCGAAATACCAGCAAATATTTTTTCACCCAATCTTGATGATACTTGGTGGTAATGATCAGTACACAAATCCCACTTGGCTCACCAAATTTTGTTCTTCTAGGTTGAAGCGTTCGTCTACAGTAGCGGTATTTATATTTAGGTTTCCCTCTGTTCTCTCCTATATAGATAGATGAATTTGGAACTCTAAATGCAACATGGTTCGTAGTTGCTCTTGGAAACTTGACAATATAAAGGAGTTCTCACTTTTTTCTCTATGGTTTGTTTCCTTTTCAAGTAGCCCTAAGCACAGACTGTGGAAAAGAACTTTCATTGAGAGGGGTTGCCAAGCTTCTAAGAATTAACGAGTTTTTCAAATAAGAGCAAACACTTTTTCACACGATCTTGATAATACTTGGTGGTAATGATCAGTAAAAAAATCCCACTTGGCTCACCGAATTTTGATATTCTAGGTTGAAGCGTTCGTCTACAGTAGCAGTTTTTATATTTAGGTTTCCCTCTGCTCTCTACTATATAGATAGATGAATATGGAACTCTAAATCCAAAATGGTTTGTAGTAGCTCTTTGAAACTTGACAAAATAAAGGAGTTCTCAGTTTTGTCTCTATGGTTTTTTTCCTCTTCAAGTAGCCCTAGGCACAGACTGTGGAAAAGCAATTTCATTGAGAGGGGTTGCCAAGCTTCTAAGAATTAACGAGATTCCGAAATACCAGAAAATATTTTTTCACCCAATCTTGATGATACTTGGTGGTAATGATCAGTACACAAATCCCACTTGGCTCACCAAATTTTGTTTTTCTAGGTTGAAGCGTTCGTCTACAGTAGAAGTTTTTATATTTAGGTTTCCCTCTGTTCTCTCCTATATAGATAGATGAAATTGGAACTCTAAATCCAACTGGTTCTTAGTAGCTCTTTGAAACTTGAGAAAATAAAGGAGTTCTCAGTTTTGTCTCTATGGTTTGTTACCTCTTCATGTAGCCCTAGGCACAGACTGTGGAAAAGCAATTTCATTGAGAGGGGTTGCCAATCTTCTAAGAATTAACGAGTTTCCGAAATACCAGCAAGAATTTTTTCACCCAATCTTGATGATACTTGGTGGTAATGATCAGTACACAAATCCCACTTGATTCACCAAATTTTGTTCTTCTAGGTTGAAGCGTTCGTCTACAGTAGCAGTTTTTATATTTAGGTTTCCCTCTGTTCTCTCCTATATAGATAGATGAATTTTGAACTCTAAATCCAACATGGTTCGTAGAAGCTCTAGTAACTTGACAAGATAAAGGAGTTCTCAGTTTTGTCTCTATGGTTTGTTTCCTCTTCAAGTAGCCCTAAGCACAGACTGTGGAAAAGCACTTTCATTGAGAGGGGTTGCCAAGCTTCTAAGAATTAACGAGTTTCCGAAATACCAGCAAATATTTTTTCACCCAATCTTGATGATACTTGGTGGTAATGATCAGTACACAAATTCCACTTGGCTCACCAAATTTTGTTCTTCTAGGTTGAAGCGTTCGTCTACAGTAGCAGTTTTTATATTTAGGTTTCCCTCTGTTCTCTCCTATATAGATAGATGAATTTGAAACTCTAAATCCAACATGGTTCGTAGTAGCTCTTGGAAACCTGACAATATAAAGGAGTTCTCAGTTTTGTCTCTATGGTTTGTTTCCTCTTCAAGAAGCCCTAAGCAAAAACTGTGGAAAAGCACTTTATTGAAAGGGGTTGCCAAGCTTACAACTTATTACGAGTTTCCGAAATACCAGCAAATATTTTTTCACCCAATCTTGATGATACTTGGTGGTAATGATCAGTACACAAATCCCACTTGGCTCACCAAATTTTGTTCTTCTAGGTTGAAGCGTTCGTGTACAGTAGCAGTTTTTATATTTAGGTTTCCCACTGCTCTCTAATATATAGATAGATGAATTTGGAACACTAAATCCAACATGGTTTGTAGTAGCTCTTTGAAACTTGACAAAATAAAGAAGTTCTCAGTTTTGTCTCCATGGTTTGTTTCCTCTTTAAGTAGCCCTAAGCACAGACTGTGTAAAAGCGCTTTCATTGAGAGGGGTTGTCAAGCTTCTAAGAATTAACGAGTTTCCGAAATACCAGCAAATATTTTTTCACCCGATCTTGATGATACTTGGTGGTAATGATTAGTACACAAATCTCACTTGGCTCACGAAATTTTGTTCTTCTAGGTTGAAGCGTTCGTGTACAGTAGCAGTTTTTATATTTAGGTTTCCTTCTCTTTTCTCCTATATAGATAGATGAATTTGGAACTCTAAATCCAACATGGTTTGTAGTAGCTCTTTGAAAATTTACAAAATAAAGGAGTTTTCAGTTTTGTCACTATGGTTTGTTTCCTCTTCAAGTAGCCTTAGGCACAGACTGTGGAAAAGAACTTTCATTGAGAGGGGTTCCCAAGCTTCTAAGAATTAACGAGTTTCCGAAATACGAGCAAACACTTTTTCACCCAATCTTGATGATACTTGGTGGTAATGATAAGTACACAAATCCCACTTGGCTCACCAAATTTTGTTCTTCTAGGTTGAAGCGTTCGTCTACAGTGGCAGTTTTTATATTTATGTTTACCTCTGTTCTCTCCTATATAGATAGATGAAATTGGAACTCTAAATCCAACATGGTTCGTAGTAGATCTTTGAAACGTGACAAAATAAAGGAGTTCTCAGTTTTGTCTCTATGGTTTGTTACCTCTTCACGTAGCCTTTGGCACAGAATGTGGAAAAGCAATTTCATTGAGAGGGGTTGCCAAGCTTCTAAGAATTAACGAGTTTCCGAAACACCAGCAAGTATTTTTTCACCCAATCTTGATGATACTTGGTGGTAATGATCAGTACACAAATCCCACTTGGCTCACCAAATTTTGTTCTTCTAGGTTGAAGCGTTCGTCTACAGTAGCAGTTTTTATATTTATGTTTCCCTCTGTTCTCTCCTATATAGATAGATGAATTTGGAACTCTAAATCCAACATGGTTCGTAGTAGCTCTGGAAACTTGACAAAATAAAGGAGTTCCTAGTTTTGTCTCTATGGTTTGTTTCCTCTTCAAGTAGCCCTAGGCACAGACTGTGGAAAAGCACTTTCATTGAGAGGGGTTGCCAAGCTTCTACGAATTAACGACTTTCCGAAATATCAGCAAATATTTTTTCACCCAATCTTGATGATACTTGGTGGTAATGATCAGTACACAAATCACACTTGGCTCACCGAAATTTGTTCTACTAGGTTGAAGCGTTCGTCTACAGTAGCAGTTTTTAAATTATGGTTTCCCTCTGTTCTCTCCTATATAGATAGATGAATTTGGAACTCTAAATCCAACATGGTTCGTAGTAGCTCTTGAAAACTTGAAAATATAAAGGAGTTCTCAGTTTTGTCTCTATGGTTTGTTTCCTCTTCATAGCCCTAGGCATAGACTGTGGAAAAGCACTTTCATCGAGAGGGGTTGCCAAGCTTCTAAGAATTAACGAGTTTCCCAAATACCAGCAAATATTTTTCACCCAATCTTGATGATACTTGGTGGTAATGATCAGTACAGAAATCCCACTTGGATCACCAAATTTTGTTCTTCTCGGTTGAAGCGTTCGTCTACAGTAGCAGTTTTTATATTTACGTTTCCCTCTGTTCTCTCCTATATAGATAGATGAATTTGGAACTCTAAATCCAACATGGTTCGAAGTAGCTCTTTGAAACTTGACAAAATAAAGGAGTTCTCAGTTTTGTCTCTATGGTTTGTTACCTCTTCACGTAGCCCAAGGCACAGACTGTGGAAAAGCAATTTCATTGAGAGGGGTTGCCAAGCTTCTAAGAATTAACGAGTTTCCGAAATACCAGCAAGTATTTTTTCACCCAATCTTGATAATACTTGGTGCTAATGATCAGTACACAAATCCCACTTGGCTCACCAAATTTTGTTCTTCTAGGTTGAAGCGTTCCTCTACAGTAGCAGTTTTTATATTTAGGTTTCCCTCTGTTCTCTAGTATATAGATAGATGAATTTGAAACTCTAAATCCAACATGGTTCGTAGTAGCTCTGGAAACTTGACAAAATAAAGGAGTTCTCAGTTTTGTCTCTATGGTTTGTTTCCTCTTCAAGTAGCCCTGAGCACAGATTGTGGAAAAGCATTTTGATCGAGAGGGGTTGCCAAGCTTCTAAGAATTAACGAGTTTCCAAAATTCCAGCAAATATTTTTTTACCCAATCTTGATGATACTTGGTGGTAATGATCAGTACACAAATCCCACTTGTCTCACCAAATTTTGTTCTTCTAGGTTGAAGCGTTCGTCTACAGTAGCAGTTTTTATATTTATGTTTCCCTCTGTTCTCTCCTATATAGATAGATGAATTTGGAACTCTAAATCCATCATGGTTCGTAGTAGCTCTGGAAACTTGACAAAATAAAGGAGTTCCTAGTTTTGTCTCTATGGTTTGTTTCCTCTTCAAGTAGCCCTAGGCACAGACTGTGGAAAAGCAATTTCATTGAGAGGGGGTGAAAAGCTTCTAAGAATTAACGAGTTTCCGAAATTCCAGCAAATATTTTTTCACCCAATCTTGATGATACTTGGTGGTAATGATCAGTACACAAATCCCACTTGGCTCACCAAATTTTGTTCTTCTAGGTTGAAGCGTTCGTCTACAGTAGCAGTTTTTATATTTAGGTTTCCCTCTGTTCTCTCCTATATAGATAGATGAATTTGGAACTCTAAATCCAACATGGTTCGTAGTAGCTCTTGAAAACTTGAAAATATAAAGGAGTTCTCAGTTTTGTCTCTATGGTTTGTTTCCTCTTCATAGCCCTAGGCATAGACTGTGGAAAAGCACTTTCATCGAGAGGGGTTGCCAAGCTTCTAAGAATTAACGAGTTTCCCACATACCAGCAAATATTTTTCACCCAATCTTGATGATACTTGGTGGTAATGATCAGTACAGAAATCCCACTTGGCTCACCAAATTTTGTTCTTCTCGGTTGAAGCGTTCGTCTACAGTAGCAGTTTTTATATTTACGTTTCCCTCTGTTCTCTCCTATATAGATAGATGAAATTGGAACTCTAAATCCAACATGGTTCGAAGTAGCTCTTTGAAACTTGACAAAATAAAGGAGTTCTCAGTTTTGTCTCTATGGTTTGTTACCTCTTCACGTAGCCCAAGGCACAGACTGTGGAAAAGCAATTTCATTGAGAGGGGTTGCCAAGCTTCTAAGAATTAACGAGTTTCCGAAATACCAGCAAGTATTTTTTCACCCAATCTTGATAATACTTGGTGCTAATGATCAGTACACAAATCCCACTTGGCTCACCAAATTTTGTTCTTCTAGGTTGAAGCGTTCCTCTACAGTAGCAGTTTTTATATTTAGGTTTCCCTCTGTTCTCTAGTATATAGATAGATGAATTTGAAACTCTAAATCCAACATGGTTCGTAGTAGCTCTGGAAACTTGACAAAATAAAGGAGTTCTCAGTTTTGTCTCTATGGTTTGTTTCCTCTTCAAGTAGCCCTGAGCACAGATTGTGGAAAAGCATTTTCATCGAGAGGGGTTGCCAAGCTTCTAAGAATTAACGAGTTTCCAAAATTACAGCAAATATTTTTTTACCCAATTTTGATGATACTTGGTGGTAATGATCAGTACACAAATCCCACTTGTCTCACCAAATTTTGTTCTTCTAGGTTGAAGCGTTCGTCTACAGTAGCAGTTTTTATATTTAGGTTTCTCTCTGTTCTCTCCTATATAGATAGATGAATTTGGAACTCTAAATCCAACATGGTTCGTAGTAGCTCTTGGAAACCTGACAATATAAAGGAGTTCTCAGTTTTGTCTCTATGGTTTGTTTATTCTTCATAGCCCTAAGCACAGACTGTGGAAAACCTATTTCATCTAGAGGGGTTGCCAAGCTTCTAAGAATTAACGATTTTCCCAAACACCAGCAAATATTTTTCACCCAATCTTGATGATACTTGGTGGTAATGATCAGTACACAAATCCCACTTGTCTCACCAAATTTTGTTCTTCTAGGTTGAAACGTTCGTCTAGAGTAGCAGTTTTTATATTTAGGTTTCCCACTGTTCTCTCCTATATAGATAGAAGAATTTGGAAATCTAAATCCAACATGGTTCGTAGTAGCTCTTGGAAACTTGACAAAATAAAGGAGTTCTCAGTTTTGTCTCTGTGGTTTGTTTCCTCTTCAAGTAGCCCTAGGCACAGACGGTGGAAAAGCACTTTCATCGAGAGGGGTTGCCAAGCTTCTAAGAATTAACGAGTTTCCCAAATACCAGCAAATATTTTTCTTACCCAATCTTGATGATACTTGGTGGTAATGATCAGTACAGAAATCCCACTTGGCTCACCAAATTTTGTTCTTCTAGGTTGAAGCGTTCGTCTACAGTAGCAGTTTTTATATTTACGTTTCCCTCTGTTCTCTCCTATATAGATAGATGAAATTGGAACTCTAAATCCAACATGGTTCTAAGTAGCTCTTTGAAACTTGACAAAATAAAGGAGTTCTCAGTTTTGTCTCTATGGTTTGTTACCTCTTCACGTAGCCCAAGGCACAGACTGTGGAAAAGCAATTTCATTGAGAGGGGTTGCCAAGCTTCTAAGAATTAACGAGTTTCCGAAATACCAGCAAGTATTTTTTCACCCAATCTTGATAATACTTGGTGCTAATGATCAGTACACAAATCCCACTTGGCTCACCAAATTTTGTTCTTCTAGGTTGAAGCGTTCCTCTACAGTAGCAGTTTTTATATTTAGGTTTCCCTCTGTTCTCTCCTATATAGATAGATGAATTTGGAACTCTAAATCCAACATGGTTCGTAGTAGCTCTGGAAACTTGACAAAATAAAGGAGTTCTCAGTTTTGTCTCTATGGTTTGTTTCCTCTTCAAGTAGCCCTGAGCACAGATTGTGGAAAAGCATTTTCATCGAGAGGGGTTGCCAAGCTTCTAAGAATTAACGAGTTTCCAAAATTCCAGCAAATATTTTTTTACCCAATCTTGATGATACTTGGTGGTAATGATCAGTACACAAATCCCACTTGTCTCACCAAATTTTGTTCTTCTAGGTTGAAGCGTTCGTCTACAGTAGCAGTTTTTATATTTAGGTTTCTCTCTGTTCTCTCCTATATAGATAGATGAATTTGGAACTCTAAATCCAACATGGTTCGTAGTAGCTCTTGGAAACCTGACAATATAAAGGAGTTCTCAGTTTTGTCTCTATGGTTTGTTTATTCTTCATAGCCCTAAGCACAGACTGTGGAAAACCAATTTCATCGAGAGGGGTTGCCAAGCTTCTAAGAATTAACGATTTTCCCAAACACCAGCAAATATTTTTCACCCAATCTTGATGATACTTGGTGGTAATTATCAGTACACAAATCCCACTTGGCTTACCAAATTTTGTTCTTCTAGGTTGAAGCGTTCATCTACAGTAGTAGTTTTTGTATTTAGTTTTCCCTCTGTTCTCTCCTATATAGATAGATGAATTTCGAACTCTAAATCCAACATGGTTTGTAGTAGCTCTTTGAAAATTTACAAAATAAAGGAGTTCTCAGTTTTGTCTCTATGGTTTGTTTCCTTTTCAAGTAGCCCTAAGCACAGACTGTGGAAAAGCACTTTCATTGAGAGGGGTTGCCAAGCTTCTAAGAATTAACGATTTTCCCAAATAACAGCAAATATTTTTTTCACCCAAACTTGATGATACTTGGTGGTAATGATCAGTACACAAATTCCACTTGGCTCACCAAATTTGTTCTTCTAGGTTGAAGCGTTCGTCTACAGTAGCAGTTTTTATATTTAGGTTTTCCTCTGCTCTCTCCTATATAGTTAGATGAATTTGGAACTCTTAATCCAACATGGTTTGTAGTAGCTCTTTGAAAATTTACAAAATAAAGGAGTTCTCAGTTTTGTCACTATGGTTTGTTTCCTCTTCAGGTAGCCTTAGGCACAGACTGTGGAAAAGAACTTTCATTGAGAGGGGTTCCCAAGCTTCTAAGAATTAACGAGTTTCCGAAATACGAGCAAACACTTTTTCACCCAATCTTGATGATACTTGGTGGTAATGATAAGTACACAAATCCCACTTGGCTCACCAAATTTTGTTCTTCTAGGTTGAAGCGTTCGTCTACCGTAGCAGTTTTTATATTTAGGTATCCCTCTGCTCTCTCCTATATAGATAGATGAATTTGGAACTCTAAAACCAACATGGTTCGTAGTAGCTCTTTGAAACTTGACAAAATAAAAAAGTTCTCAGTTTTGTCTCCATGGTTTGTTTCCTCTAAAAATAGCCCTAAGCACAGACTCTGAAAAGCAATTTCATTGAGAGGGGTTGCCATGCTTCTAAGAATTAACGAGTTTCCGAAATACCAGAAAATATTTTTTCACCCAATCTTGATGATACTTGGTGGTAATGATCAGTACAGAAATCCCACTTGGCTCACCAAATTTTGTTCTTCTAGGTTGAAGAGTTCGTCTACAGTAGCAGTTTTTATATTTAGGTTTCCCTCTGTTCTCTCCTATGTAGATAGATGAATTTGGAACTCTAAATCCAACATGGTTCGTAGTAGCTCTTGGAAACTTGAAAATATAAAGGAGTTCTCAGTTTTGTCTCTATGGTTTGTTTCCTCTTCATAGCCCTAGGCACAGACTGTGGAAAAGCACTTTCATCGAGAGGGGTTGCCAAGCTTCTAAGAATTAACGATTTTCCCAAATAACAGCAAATATTTTTCACCCAATCTTGATGATACTTGGTGGTAATGATCAGTACAGAAATCCCACTTGGCTCACCAAATTTTGTTCTTCTAGGTTGAAGCGTTCGTCTACAGTAGCAGTTTTATATTTACGTTTCCCTCTGTTCTCTCCTATATAGATAGATGAAATTGGAACTCTAAATCCAACATGGTTCTAAGTAGCTCTTTGAAACTTGACAAAATAAAGGAGTTCTCAGTTTTGTCTCTATGGTTTGTTACCTCTTCACGTAGCCCAAGGCACAGACTGTGGAAAAGCAATTTCATTGAGAGGGGTTGCCAAGCTTCTAAGAATTAACGAGTTTCCGAAATACCAGCAAGTATTTTTTCACCCAATCTTGATAATACTTGGTGCTAAAGATCAGTACACAAATCCCACTTGGCTCACCAAATTTTGTTCTTCTAGGTTGAAGCGTTCGTCTACAGTTGCAGTTTTTATATTTAGGTTTCTCTCTGTTCTCTCCTATATAGATAGATGAATTTGGAACTCTAAATCCAACATGGTTCCTAATTGCTCTTGGAAACCTGACAATATAAAGGAGTTCTCAGTTTTGTCTCTATGGTTTGTTTATTCTTCATAGCCCTAAGCACAGACTGTGGAAAACCAATTTCATCGAGAGGGGTTGCCAAGCTTCTAAGAATTAACGATTTTCCCAAACACCAGCAAATATTTTTCACCCAATCTTGATGATACTTGGTGGTAATGATAAGTACACAAATCCCACTTGGCTTACCAAATTTTGTTCTTCTAGGTTGAAGCGTTCATCTACAGTAGTAGTTTTTGTATTTAGTTTTCCCTCTGTTCTCTCCTATATAGATAGATGAATTTGGAACTCTAAATCCAACATGGTTTGTAGTAGCTCTTTGAAAATTTACAAAATAGAGGAGTTCTCAGTTTTGTCTCTATGGTTTGTTTCCTTTTCAAGTAGCCCTAAGCACAGACTGTGGAAAAGCACTTTCATTGAGAGGGGTTGCCAAGCTTCTAAGAATTAACGATTTTCAGAAATACCAGCAAATATTTTTTCACCCGATCTTGATGATACTTGGTGGTAATGATTAGTACACAAATCCCACTTGGCTCACGAAATTTTGTTCTTCTAGGTTGAAGCGTTCGTGTACATTAGCAGTTTTTATATTTTGTTTCCTTCTGTTCTCTCCTATGTAGATAGATGAATTTGGAACTCTAAATCCAACATGGTTTGTAGTAGCTCTTTGAAACTTGACAAAATAAAGGAGTTCTCAGTTTTGTCTCTATGGTTTGTTTCCTCTTCAAGTAGCCCTAAGCACAGACTGTGGAAAAGTACTTTCATCGAGAGGGGTTGCCAAGCTTCTAAGAATTAACGAGTTTCCAAAATTCCAGCAAATATTTTTTTACCCAATCTTGATGATACTTGGTGCTAATGATCAGTACACAAATCCCACTTGGCTCACCAAAATTTTGTTCTTCTAGGTTGAAGCGTTCGTCTACAGTAGCAGTTTTTATATTTAGGTTTCCCTCTGCTCTCTCCTATATAGATAGATGAATTTGGAACTCTAAATCCAACATGGGTTTGTAGTAGCTCTTTGAAACTTGACAAAATAAGGAGTTCTCAGTTTTATCTCTATGGTTTGTTTAATCTTCAAGTAGCCTTAGGCACAGACTGTGGAAAAGCACTTCATTGAGATGGGTTGCCAAGTTTCTAAGAATTAACGAGTTTCCGAAATACGAGCAAACACTTTTTCACCCAATCTTGATGATACTTGGTGGTAAAGATCAGTACACAAATCCCATTTGGCTCACCAAATTTTGTTCTTATAGGTTGAAGCGTTCGTCTACAGTAGCATTTTAATATTTAGGTTTCCTGTGCTCTCTCCTATAGAGATAGATGAATTTGGAACTCTAAATCCAACATGGTTCGTAGTAGCTCTTTGAAACTTGACAAAATAAAGGAGTTCTCATTTTTGTCTCTATGGTTTGTTTCCTCTTCAAGTAGCCCTAGACACAGACTGTGGAAAAGCAATTTCATTGAGAGGGGTTGCCAAGCTTCTAAGAATTAACGAGTTTCCGAAATTCCAGCAAATATTTTTTCACCCAATCTTGATGATACTTGGTGGTAATGATCAGTACACAAATCCCACTTGTCTCACCAAATTTTGTTCTTCTAGGTTGAAACGTTCGTCTAGAGTAGCAGTTTTTATATTTAGGTTTCCCACTGTTCTCTCCTATATAGATAGAAGAATTTGGAAATCTAAATCCAACATGGTTCGTAGTAGCTCTTGGAAACTTGACAAAATAAAGGAGTTCTCAGTTTTGTCTCTGTGGTTTGTTTCCTCTTCAAGTAGCCCTAGGCTCAGACGGTGGAAAAGCACTTTCATTGAGAGGGGTTGCCAAGCTTCTAAGAATTAACGAGTTTCCGAAATACCAGCAAATATTTTTTTTACCCAATCTTGATGATACTTGGTGGTAATGATCAGTACAGAAATCCCACTTGGCTCACCAAATTTTGTTCTTCTAGGTTGAAGCGTTCGTCTACAGTAGCAGTTTTTATATTTACGTTTCCCTCTGTTCTCTCCTATATAGATAGATGAAATTGGAACTCTAAATCCAACATGGTTCTAAGTAGCTCTTTGAAACTTGACAAAATAAAGGAGTTCTCAGTTTTGTCTCTATGGTTTGTTACCTCTTCACGTAGCCCAAGGCACAGACTGTGGAAAAGCAATTTCATTGAGAGGGGTTGCCAAGCTTCTAAGAATTAACGAGTTTCCGAAATACCAGCAAGTATTTTTTCACCCAATCTTGATAATACTTGGTGCTAATGATCAGTACACAAATCCCACTTGGCTCACCAAATTTTGTTCTTCTAGGTTGAAGCGTTCCTCTACAGTAGCAGTTTTTATATTTAGGTTTCCCTCTGTTCTCTCCTATATAGATAGATGAATTTGGAACTCTAAATCCAACATGGTTCGTAGTAGCTCTGGAAACTTGACAAAATAAAGGAGGTTCTCAGTTTTGTCTCTATGGTTTGTTTCCTCTTCAAGTAGCCCTGAGCACAGATTGTGGAAAAGCATTTTCATCGAGAGGGGTTGCCAAGTTTCTAAGAATTAACGAGTTTCCAAAATTCCAGCAAATATTTTTTTACCCAATCTTGATGATACTTGGTGGTAATGATCAGTACACAAATCCCACTTGTCTCACCAAATTTTGTTCTTCTAGGTTGAAGCGTTCGTCTACAGTAGCAGTTTTTATATTTAGGTTTCTCTCTGTTCTCTCCTATATAGATAGATGAATTTGGAACTCTAAATCCAACATGGTTCGTAGTAGCTCTTGGAAACCTGACAATATAAAGGAGTTCTCAGTTTGTCTCTATGGTTTGTTTATTCTTCATAGCCCTAAGCACAGACTGTGGAAAACCAATTTCATCGAGAGGGGTTGCCAAGCTTCTAAGAATTAACGATTTTCCCAACCACCAGCAAATATTTTTCACCCAATCTTGATGATACTTGGTGGTAATTATCAGTACACAAATCCCACTTGGCTTACCAAATTTTGTTCTTCTAGGTTGAAGCGTTCATCTACAGTAGTAGTTTTTGTATTTAGTTTTCCCTCTGTTCTCTCCTATATAGATAGATGAATTTCGAACTCTAAATCCAACATGGTTTGTAGTAGCTCTTTGAAAATTTACAAAATAAAGGAGTTCTCAGTTTTGTCTCTATGGTTTGTTTCCTTTTCAAGTAGCCCTAAGCACAGACTGTGGAAAAGCACTTTCATTGAGAGGGGTTGCCAAGCTTCTAAGAATTAACGAGTTTCCGAAATACCAGCAAATATTTTTTTCACCCAAACTTGATGATACTTGGTGGTAATGATCAGTACACAAATTCCACTTGGCTCACCAAATTTGTTCTTCTAGGTTGAAGCGTTCGTCTACAGTAGCAGTTTTTATATTTAGGTTTTCCTCTGCTCTCTCCTATATAGTTAGATGAATTTGGAACTCTTAATCCAACATGGTTTGTAGTAGCTCTTTGAAAATTTACAAAATAAAGGAGTTCTCAGTTTTGTCACTATGGTTTGTTTCCTCTTCAAGTAGCCTTAGGCACAGACTGTGGAAAAGAACTTTCATTGAGAGGGGTTCCCAAGCTTCTAAGAATTAACGAGTTTCCGAAATACGAGCAAACACTTTTTCACCCAATCTTGATGATACTTGGTGGTAATGATAAGTACACAAATCCCACTTGGCTCACCAAATTTTGTTCTTCTAGGTTGAAGCGTTCGTCTACCGTAGCAGTTTTTATATTTAGGTATCCCTCTGCTCTCTCCTATATAGATAGATGAATTTGGAACTCTAAAACCAACATGGTTCGTAGTAGCTCTTTGAAACTTGACAAAATAAAAAAGTTCTCAGTTTTGTCTCCATGGTTTGTTTCCTCTAAAAATAGCCCTAAGCACAGACTCTGGAAAAGCAATTTCATTGAGAGGGGTTGCCAAGCTTCTAAGAATTAACGAGTTTCCGAAATACCAGAAAATATTTTTTCACCCAATCTTGATGATACTTGGTGGTAATGATCAGTACAGAAATCCCACTTGGCTCACCAAATTTTGTTCTTCTAGGTTGAAGCGTTCGTCTACAGTAGCAGTTTTTATATTTAGGTTTCCCTCTGTTCTCTCCTATGTAGATAGATGAATTTGGAACTCTAAATCCAACATGGTTCGTAGTAGCTCTTGGAAACTTGAAAATATAAAGGAGTTCTCAGTTTTGTCTCTATGGTTTGTTTCCTCTTCATAGCCCTAGGCACAGACTGTGGAAAAGCACTTTCATCGAGAGGGGTTGCCAAGCTTCTAAGAATTAACGAGTTTCCCAAATACCAGCAAATATTTTTCACCAAATCTTGATGATACTTGGTGGTAATGATCAGTACAGAAATCCCACTTGGCTCACCAAATTTTGTTCTTCTAGGTTGAAGCGTTCGTCTACAGTAGCAGTTTTATATTTACGTTTCCCTCTGTTCTCTCCTATATAGATAGATGAAATTGGAACTCTAAATCCAACATGGTTCTAAGTAGCTCTTTGAAACTTGACAAAATAAAGGAGTTCTCAGTTTTGTCTCTATGGTTTGTTACCTCTTCACGTAGCCCAAGGCACAGACTGTGGAAAAGCAATTTCATTGAGAGGGGTTGCCAAGCTTCTAAGAATTAACGAGTTTCCGAAATACCAGCAAGTATTTTTTCACCCAATCTTGATAATACTTGGTGCTAAAGATCAGTACACAAATCCCACTTGGCTCACCAAATTTTGTTCTTCTAGGTTGAAGCGTTCGTCTACAGTAGCAGTTTTTATATTTAGGTTTCTCTCTGTTCTCTCCTATATAGATAGATGAATTTGGAACTCTAAATCCAACATGGTTCCTAATTGCTCTTGGAAACCTGACAATATAAAGGAGTTCTCAGTTTTGTCTCTATGGTTTGTTTATTCTTCATAGCCCTAAGCACAGACTGTGGAAAACCAATTTCATCGAGAGGGGTTGCCAAGCTTCTAAGAATTAACGATTTTCCCAAACACCAGCAAATATTTTTCACCCAATCTTGATGATACTTGGTGGTAATGATAAGTACACAAGTCCCACTTGGCTTACCAAATTTTGTTCTTCTAGGTTGAAGCGTTCATCTACAGTAGTAGTTTTTGTATTTAGTTTTCCCTCTGTTCTCTCCTATATAGATAGATGAATTTGGAACTCTAAATCCAACATGGTTTGTAGTAGCTCTTTGAAAATTTACAAAATAGAGGAGTTCTCAGTTTTGTCTCTATGGTTTGTTTCCTTTTCAAGTAGCCCTAAGCACAGACTGTGGAAAAGCACTTTCATTGAGAGGGGTTGCCAAGCTTCTAAGAATTAACGATTTTCAGAAATACCAGCAAATATTTTTTCACCCGATCTTGATGATACTTGGTGGTAATGATTAGTACACAAATCCCACTTGGCTCACGAAATTTTGTTCTTCTAGGTTGAAGCGTTCGTGTACATTAGCAGTTTTTATATTTTGTTTCCTTCTGTTCTCTCCTATGTAGATAGATGAATTTGGAACTCTAAATCCAACATGGTTTGTAGTAGCTCTTTGAAACTTGACAAAATAAAGGAGTTCTCAGTTTTGTCACTATGGTTTGTTTCCTCTTCAAGTAGCCCTAAGCACAGACTGTGGAAAAGCACTTTCATCGAGAGGGGTTGCCAAGCTTCTAAGAATTAACGAGTTTCCAAAATTCCAGCAAATATTTTTTTACCCAATCTTGATGATACTTGGTGCTAATGATCAGTACACAAATCCCACTTGGCTCACCAAATTTTGTTCTTCTAGGTTGAAGCGTTCGTCTACAGTAGCAGTTTTTATATTTAGGTTTCCCTCTGCTCTCTCCTATATAGATAGATGAATTTGGAACTCTAAATCCAACATGGTTTGTAGTAGCTCTTTGAAACTTGACAAAATAAAGGAGTTCTCAGTTTTATCTCTATGGTTTGTTTAATCTTCAAGTAGCCTTAGGCACAGACTGTGGAAAAGCATTTTCATTGAGATGGGTTGCCAAGTTTCTAAGAATTAACGAGTTTCCGAAATACGAGCAAACACTTTTTCACCCAATCTTGATGATACTTGGTGGTAAAGATCAGTACACAAATCCCATTTGGCTCACCAAATTTTGTTCTTATAGGTTGAAGCGTTCGTCTACAGTAGCATTTTAATATTTAGGTTTCCTGTGCTCTCTCCTATAGAGATAGATGAATTTGGAACTCTAAATCCAACATGGTTCGTAGTAGCTCTTTGAAACTTGACAAAATAAAGGAGTTCTCATTTTTGTCTCTATGGTTTGTTTCCTCTTCAAGTAGCCCTAGACACAGACTGTGGAAAAGCAATTTCATTGAGAGGGGTTGCCAAGCTTCTAAGAATTAACGAGTTTCCGAAATTCCAGCAAATATTTTTTCACCCAATCTTGATGATACTTGGTGGTAATGATCAGTACACAAATCCCACTTGTCTCACCAAATTTTGTTCTTCTAGGTTGAAACGTTCGTCTAGAGTAGCAGTTTTTATATTTAGGTTTCCCACTGTTCTCTCCTATATAGATAGATGAATTTGGAAATCTAAATCCAACATGGTTCGTAGTAGCTCTTGGAAACTTGACAAAATAAAGGAGTTCTCAGTTTTGTCTCTGTGGTTTGTTTCCTCTTCAAGTAGCCCTAGGCACAGACGGTGGAAAAGCACTTTCATTGAGAGGGGTTGCCAAGCTTCTAAGAATTAACGAGTTTCTGAAATACCAGCAAATATTTTTTTTACCCAATCTTGATGATACTTGGTGGTAATGATCAGTACACAAATCCCACTTGGCTCACCCAATTTTGTTTTTCTAGGATGAAGCGTTCTTCTACAGTAGCAGTTTTTATATTTAGGTTTCCCTCTGTTCTCTCCTATATAGATAGATGAATTTGGAAATCTAAATCCAACATGGTTCGTAGTAGCTCTTTGAAACTTGACAAAATAAAGGAGATCTCAGTTTGTCTCTATGGTTTGTTTCCTCTTCACGTAGCCCTAGGCACAGACTGTGGAAAATCACTTTCATTGAGACGGGTTGCCAAGCTTCTAAGAATTGACGAGTTTCCGAAATACCAGCAAATATTTTTTTCACCCAATCTTGATGATACTTGGTGGTAATGATCAGTACACAAATCCCACTTGGCTCACCAAATTTTGTTCTTCCATATTGAAGCGTTCGACTACAGTAGCAGTTTTTATATTTAGGTTTCCCTCTGTTCTCTCCTATATAGATAGATGAATTTGGAACTCTAAATCCAACATGGTTCGTAGTAGCTCTTGGAAACCTGACAATATAAAGGAGTTATCAGTTTTGTCTCTGTGGTTTGTTTCCTCTTCATAGCCCTAGGCACAGACTGTGGAAAAGCAATTTCATCGAGAGGCGTTGCCAAGCTTCTAAGAATTAACGATTTTCCCAAACACCAGCAAATATTTTTCACCCAATCTTGATGATACTTGGTGGGAATGATCAGTACACAAATCCCACTTGGCTTACCAAATTTTGTTCTTCTAGGTTGAAGCGTTCATCTACAGTAGTAGTTTTTATATTTAGTTTTCCCTCTTCTCTCCTATATAGATAGATGAATTTGGAACTCTAAATCCAACATGGTTTGTAGTAGCTCTTTGAAACTTGACAAAATAAAGGAGTTCTCAGTTTTGTCTCTATGGTTTGTTTCCTCTTCAAGTAGCCCTAATCACAGACTGTGGAAAAGCACTTTCATTGAGAGGGGATGCCAAGCTCTAAGAATTAACGAGTTTCCAAGATTCCAGCAAATATTTTTTCACCCGATCTTGATGATACTTGGTGGTAATGATTAGTACACAAATCCCACTTGGCTCACGAAATTTTGTTCTTCTCGGTTGAAGCGTTCGTGTACAGTAGCAGTTTTTATATTTAGTTTTCCCTCTGTTCTCTCCTATATAGATAGATGAATTTGGAACTCTAAATCCAACATGGTTCGTCGTAGCTCTTTGAAACTTGAAAAAATAAAGGAGTTCTCAGTTTTGTCTCTATGGTTTGTTTCCTCTTCAAGTAGCCCTAGGCACAGACTTGGAAAAGCAATTTCATTGAGAGGGGTTGCCAAGCTTCTAAGAATTAACGAGTTTCCCAAATACCAGCAAATATTTTTCACCCTATCTTGATGATACTTGGTGGTAAAGATCAGGACACAAATCCCACTTGGCTCACCAAATTTTGTTCTTCTAGGTTGAACCGTTCATCTACAGTAGTAGTTTTTATATTTTGTTTTCCCACTGTTTTCCCCTATATAGATAGATGAAGTTGGAACACTAAATCCAACATGGTTTGTAGTAGCTCTTTGAAACTTTCAAAATAAAGGAGTTCTCAGTTTTGTCTCTATGGTTTGTTTCCTCTTCAAGTAGCCTTCAGCACAGATTGTTTAAAAGCACTTTCATTGAGAGGGGTTGCCAAGCTACTAAGAATTAATGAGTTTCCGAAATACCAGCAAATATTTTTTCACCCGATCTTGATGATACTTGGTGGTAATGATTAGTACACAAATCCCAATTGGCTCACGTAATTTTGTTCTTCTAGGTTGAAGCGTTCGTGTACAGTAGCAGTTTTTATATTTAGGTTTCCTTCTGTTCTCTCCTATATAGATAGATGAATTTGGAACTCTAAATCCAACATGGTTTGTAGTAGCTCTTTGAAACTTGACAAAATAAAGGAGTTCTCAGTTTTGTCTCTATGGTTTGTTTCCTCTTCAAGTAGCCATAGGCACAGTTTGTGGAAAAGCACTTTCATTGAGATGGGTTGCCAAGCTTCTAAGAATTAACGAGTTTCCGAAATACGAGCAAACACTTTTTCACCCAATCTTGATGATACTTTGTGGTAATAATCAGTACACAAATCCCACTTGGCTCACCAATTTTCTTCTTCTAGGTTGAAGCGTTCATCTACAGTAGCAGTTTTTATATTTAGGTTTCCTCTGCTTTCTCCTATATAGATAGATGAATTTGGAACTCTAAATCCAACATGGTTCATAGTAGCTCTTTGAAACTTGACAAAATAAAGGAGTTCTCAGTTTTGTCTCTATGGTTTGTTTCCTCTTCAAGTAGCCCTAGGCACAGACTGTAGAAAAGCAATTTCATTGAGAGGGGTTGCCAAGCTTCCAAGAATTAACGAGTTTCCGAAATACCAGCAAATATTTTTTCACCCAATCTTGATGATACTTGGTGTTAATTATCAGTACACAAATCCCACTTGGCTCACCAAATTTTGTTCTTCTAGGTTGAAGCGTTCGTCTACAGTAGCAGTTTTTAAATTTAGTTTTCCCTCTGTTCTCTCATATATAGATAGATGAATTTGGAAATCTAAATCCAACATGGTTCGTAGAAGCTCTTTGAAACTTGACAAAATAAAGGAGTTCTCAGTTTTGTCTCTATGGTTTGTTTCCTCTTCACATAGCCCTAGGCACAGACTGTGGAAAAGCACTTTCATTGAAAGGGGTTGCCAAGCTTCTAAGAATTAACGAGTTTCCGAAATACCAGCAAATATTTTTTTCACCCAATCTTGATGATACTTGATGGTAATGATCAGTTCACAAATTCCACTTGGCTCACCAAATTTTGTTCTTCTAGGTTGAAGCGTTCATCTACAGTAGTAGTTTTTATATTTAGTTTTCCCACTGTTCTCTCTTATATATATAGATGAATTTGGAACTCAAAATTCAACATGGTTAGTAGAAGCTCTTTGAAACTTGACAAAATAAAAGAGTTCTCAGTTTTGTCTCTATGGTTTGTTTTATCTTTAAGTAGCCCTATGCACAGACTGTGGAAAAGCACTTTCACTGAGAGGGGTTGCCAACCTTCTAAGAATTAACGAGTTTCCGAAATACCTGCAAATATTTTTTCACCCAATCTTGATGATACTTGGTGGTAATGATCAGTACACAAATCCCACTTGGCTCACCAAATTTTGTTCTTCTAGGTAGAAGCGTTCGTCTACAGTAGCAGTTTTTATATTTAGGTTTCCCTCTGTTCTCTCCTATACGGATAGATGAATTTGGAAATCTAAATCCAACATGGTTCGTAGTAGCTCTTTGAAACTTGACAAAATAAAGGAGTTCTCAGTTTTGTCTCTATGGTTTGTTTCCTCTTCAAGTAGCCATAGGCACAGTTTGTGGAAAAGCACTTTCATTGAGATGGGTTGCCAAGCTTCTAAGAATTAACGAGTTTCCGAAATACGAGCAAACACTTTTTCACCCAATCTTGATGATACTTTGTGGTAATGATCAGTACACAAATCCCACTTGGCTCACCAATTTTGTTCTTCTAGGTTGAAGCGTTCATCTACAGTAGCAGTTTTTATATTTAGGTTTCCTCTGCTTTCTGCTATATAGATAGATGAATTTGGAACTCTAAATACAACATGGTTCATAGTAGCTCTTTGAAACTTGACAAAATAAAGGAGTTCTCAGTTTTGTCTCTATGGTTTGTTTCCTCTTCAAGTAGCCCTAGGAACAGACTGTAGAAAAGCAATTTCATTGAGAGGGGTTGCCAAGCTTCCAAGAATTAACGAGTTTCCGAAATACCAGCAAATATTTTCTCACCCAATCTTGATGATACTTGGTGTTAATGATCAGTACACAAATCCCATTTGGCTCACCAAATTTTGTTCTTCTAGGTTGAAGCGTTCGTCTACAGTAGCAGTTTTTATATTTAGGTTTCCCTCTGTTCTCTCATATATAGATAGATGAATTGGGAAATCTAAATCCAACATGGTTCGTAGAAGCTCTTTGAAACTTGACAAAATAAAGGAGTTCTCAGTTTTGTCTCTATGATTTGTTTCCTCTTCACATAGCCCTAGGCACAGACTGTGGAAAAGCACTTTCATTGAAAAGGGTTGCCAAGCTTCTAAGAATTAACGAGTTTCCGAAATACCAGCAAATATTTTTTTCACCCAATCTTGATGATACTTGATGGTAATGATCAGTACACAAATTCCACTTGGCTCACCAAATTTTGTTCTTCTAGGTTGAAGCGTTCATCTACAGTTGTAGTTTTTATATTTAGTTTTCCCACTGTTCTCTCTTATATATATAGATGAATTTGGAACTCAAAATTCAACATGGTTAGTAGAAGCTCTTTGAAACTTGACAAAATAAAGGAGTTCTCAGTTTTGTCTCTATGGTTTGTTTTCTCTTTAAGTAGCCCTATGCACAGACTGTGGAAAAGCACTTTCACTGAGAGGGGTTGCCAACCTTCTAAGAATTAACGAGTTTCCGAAATACCTGCAAATATTTTTTCACCCAATCTTGATGATACTTTGTTTTAATGATCAGTACACAAATCCCACTTGGCTCACCAAATTTTGTTCTTCTAGGTTGACGCGTTCGTCTACAGTAGCAGTTTTTATATTTAGGTTTCCCTCTGTTCTCTCCTATATAGATAGATGAATGTGGAACTCTAAATCCAACATGGTTTGTAGTAGCTCTTTGAAACTTTACAAAATAAAGGAGTTCTCAGTTCTGTCTCTAAGGTTTGTTTCCTCTTCAAGTAGCCCTCAGCACAGACTGTGGTAAAGCACTTTCATTGAGAGAAGTTGCCAAGCTTCTAAGAATTAACGAGTTTCCGAAATACCAGCAAATATTTTTTTACGCAATCTTGATGATACTTGGTGGTAATGATCAGTACACAAATCCCACTTGGCTCACCAAATTTTGTTCTTATAGGTTGAAGCGTTCTTGTACATTAGCAGTTTTTATATTTAGGTTTCCTTCTGTTCTCTCCAATATAGATAGATGAATTTGGAACTCTAAATCCTACATGGTTTGGAGTAGCTCTTTGAAACTTGACAAAATAAAGGAGTTCTCAGTTTTGTATCTATTGTTTGTTTCCTCTTCAAGTAGCCCTAGGCACAGACTGTGGAAAAGCACTTTAATTGAGAGGGTTGCCAAACTTCTAAGAATTAACGAGTTTCCGAAATACTTGCAAATATTTTTTCACCCAATATTGATGATACTTGGTGGTAATGATCAGTACACAAATCCCACGTGGCTCACCACATTTTGTTCTTCTAGGTTGAAGCGTTCGTCTACAGAAGCAGTTTTTATATTTAAGATTCCCTCTGCTCTGTCCTATATAGATAGATGAATTTGCAACTCTAAATCCAAAACGGTTCCTAGTAGCTCTTTGAAACTTCACAAAATAAAGGAGTTCTCAGTTTTGTCTCTATGGTTTGTTTCCTCTTCAAGTAGCAAGAAGCACAGACTGTGGAAAAGCACTTTCATTGAGAGGGGTTGTCAAGCTTCTAAGAATTAACGCGTTTCCGAAATACCAGCATATATTTTTTCACCCAATCTTGATGATACTTGGTGGTAATGATCAGTACACAAATCTCACTTGGCTCACCAAATTTTGTTCTTCTAGGTTGATGCGTTCGTCTACACTAGCAGTTTTTATATTTATATTTCCATCTGCTCTCTCCTATATAGATAGATGAATTTGGAACTCTAAATCCAACATGGTTTGTAGTAGCTCCTTGAAACTTGACAAAATAAAGGAGTTCTAGTTTTGTCTCTATGGTTTGTTTCCTCTTTAAGTAGCCCAAAGCACAGACTGTGGAAAAGCACTTTCATTGAGAGGGGTTGTCAAGCTTCTAAGAATTATCGAGTTTCCGAAATACCAGCAAATATTTTTTCACCCAATCTTGATGATACTTGGTGGTAATGATCAGTACACAAATCCCACTTGGCTCACCAAATTTTGTTCTTCTAGGTTGAAGCGTTCGTCTACAGAAGCAGTTTTTATATTTAGGATTCCCTCTGCTCTGTCCTAAATAGATAGATGAATTTGGAACTCTAAATCCAACAAGGTTCGTAGTAGCTCTTTGAAACTTCACAAAATAAAGGAGTTCTCAGTTTTATCTCTATGGTTTGTTTCCTCCTCAAGTAGCCCTAAGCACAGACTGTGGAAAAGCACTTTCATTGAGAGGGGTTGTCAAGCTTCTAAGAATTAACGCATTTCCGAAATACCAGCAAATATTTTTTCACCCAATCTTGATGAAACTTGGTGGTATTGATCAGTACACAAATCCCACTTGGCTCACCAAATTTTGTTCTTCTAGGTTGAAGCGTTCATCTACAGTAGTAGTTTTTATATTTAGTTTTCCCTCTGTTCTCTCCTATATAGATAGATGAATGTGGAACTTTAAATCCAACATGGTTTGTAGTAGCTATTTGAAACTAGACAAAATAAAGGAGTTCTCAGTTCTGTCTCTAATGTTTGTTTCCTCTTCAAGTAGCCCTCAGCATAGACTGTGGAAAAGCACTTTCATTGAGAGAAGTTGCCAAGCTTCTAAGAATTAAGGAGTTTCCGAAATACCAGCAAATATTTTTTCACCCGATCTTGATGATACTTGGTGGTAATGATTTGAACACAAATCCCAATTGTTTCATGAAATTTTGTTCTTCTAGGTTGAAGCGTTCATGCACAGTAGCAGTTTTTATATTTAGGTTTCCTTCTATTCTCAATGATATAGATAGATGAATTTGGAACTCTAAATCCAACATGGTTCGTAGTAGCTCTTTGAAACTTGACAAAATAAAAGAGTTCTCAGTTTTTTCTCTATGGTTTGTTTCCTCTTTAAGTAGCCCTAAGCACAGACTGTGGAAAAGCACTTTCATTGAGAGGGGTTGTCATGCTTCTAAGAATTAACGAGTTTCCGAAATACCAGCATATATTTTTTCACCCAATCTTGATGATACTTGGTGGAAATGATCAGTACCCAAATCCCACTTGGCTCACCAAATTTTGTTCTTCTAGGTTGAAGCGTTCGTCTACAGTAGCAGTATTTATATTTAGGTTTCCCTCTGCTCTCTCCTATATAGATACATGAATTTGGAACTTTAAATCCAACATGGTTTGTAGTAGCTCTTTGAAACTTGACAAAATAAAGGAGTTCTCAGTTTTGTCTCTATGGTTTGTTTCCGCTTTAAGTAGCCCTAAGCACAGACTGTGTAAAAGCACTTTCATTGAGAGGGGTTGCCAAGCTTCTAATAATTAACGAGTTTCCCAAATACCAGCAAATATTTTTCACCCAATCTTGATGATTCTTGGTGGTAATGATCAGTACACAAATCCCACTTGGCTCACCAAATTTTGTTCTTCTAGGTTTAAGCGTTCATCTACAGTAGTAGTTTTTATATTTAGTTTTCCCTCTGTTCTCTAATATATAGATAGATGAATGTGGAACTCTAAATCCAACATGATTTGTAGTAGCTCTTTGAAACTTGACAAAATAAAGGAGGTCTCAGTTTTGTCTCTATGGTTTTTTCCTCTTCAAGTAGCCCTCAGCACAGACTGTGGAAAAGCACTTTCATTGAGAGGGGTTGCCAAGCTTCTAAGAATTAAAGACTTCCCGAAATACCAGCAAATATTTTTTCACCCGATCTTGATCATACTTGGTGAAAATGATTAGTACACAAATCCCACTTGGCTCACGAAATTTTGTTCTTCTAGGTTGAAGCGTTCGTGTACAGTAGCAGTTTTATATTTAGGTTTCCTTCTGTTCTCTCCTATATAGATAGATGAATTTGGAACTCTAAATCCCACGTGGTTTGTAGTATCTCTTTGAAACTTGACAAAATAAAGGAGTTCTCAGTTTTGTCTCTATGGTTTGTTTAGTCTTCATGTAGCCCTAGGCACAGACTGTGGAAAAGCACTTTCATCGAGAGGGGTTGCCAAGCTTCTAAGAATTAACGAGTTTCCGAAATACCAGCAAATATTTCTTTTACCCAATCTTGATGATACTTGGTGGTAATGATCAGTACACAAATCCCTCTTGGCTCACCAAATTTTGTTCTTCTAGGTTGAAGCGTTCGTGTACAGAAGCAGTTTTATATTTAGGTTTCCTTTTGTTCTCTCCTATATAGATAGATGAATTTGGAACTCTAAATCCAACATGGTTTGGAGTAGCTCTTTGAAACTTGACAAAATAAAGGAGTTCTCAGTTTTGTATCTATGGTTTGTTTCCTCTTCAAGTAGCCCTAGGCACAGACTGTGGAAAAGCACTTTCATTGAGAGGGGTTGCCAAGCTTCTAAGAATTAACGAGTATCCGAAATACCTGCAAATATTTTTTCACCCAATATTGATGATACTTGTTGGTAATGATCAGTACACAAATCCCACTTGGCTCAAAATTTTGTTCTTCTAGGTTGAAGCGTTCATCTACAGAAGCAGTTTTTATATTTAAGATTCCCTCTGCTCTGTCCTATATAGATAGATGAATTTGGAACTCTAAATCCAACACGGTTCGTAGTAGCTCTTTGAAACTTCACAAAATAAAGGAGTTCTCAGTTTTGTCTCCATGGTTTGTTTCCTCTTCAAGTAGCCCAAAGCACAGACTGTGGAAAAGCACTTTCATTGAGAGGGGTTGTCAAGCTTCTAAGAATTAACGCGTTTCCGAAATACCAGCATATATTTTTTCAGCCAATCTTGATGATACTTGGTGGAAATGATCAGTACACAAATCCCACTTGGCTCACCCAATTTTATTCTTCTAGGTTGAAGAGTTCATCTACAGTAGTAGTTTTTATATTTAGTTTTCCCTCTGTTCTCTCCTATATAGATAGATGAATGTGGAACTATAAATCCAACATGGTTTGTAGTAGCTCTTTGAAACTTGACAAAATAAAGGAGTTCTCAGTTTTGTCTCTATGGTTTGTTTCCTCTTCAAGTTTCCCTAGGCACAGACTGTGGAAAAGCACTTTCATTGAGAGGTGTTGCCAACCTTCTAAGAATTAACGAGTTTTTGAAATACCTGCAAATATTTTTTCACCCAATCTTGATGATACTTGGTGGTAATGATCAGTACACAAATCCCACTTGGCTCACCAAATTTTGTTCTTCTAGGTTGAACCGTTCGTCTACAGTAGCAGTTTTTATATTTAGATTTCCATCTACTCAATCCTATATAGATAGATGAATTTGGAACTCTAAATCCAACATGGTTTGTAGTAGCGATTTGAAACTTGACAAAATAAAGGAGTTATCAGTTTTTTCTCTATGGTTTGTTTCCTCTTCAAGTAGCCCTAGGCACAGACTGTGGAAAAGCACTTTCATCGTAAGGGATTGTCAAGCTTCTAAGAATTAATGAGTTTCCGAAATACCAGCAAATATTTTTTTACGCAATCTTGATGATACATGGTGGTAATGATCAGTACACAAATCCCACTTGGCTCACCAAATTTTGTTCTTATACGTTGAAGCGTTCGTGTACAGTAGCAGTTTTTATATTTAGGTTTCATTCTGTTCTCTCCAATATAGATAGATGAATTTGGAACTCTAAATCCAACACGGTTCGTAGTAGCTCTTTGAAACTTCACAAAATAAAGGAGTTCTCTGTTTTGTCTCTATGGTTTGTTTCCTCTTCAAGTAGCCGAAGCACAGACTGTGGAAAAGCACTTTCATTGAGAGGGGTTGTCAAGCTTCTAAGAATTAACGCGTTGCCGAAATACCAGCATATATTTTTTCACCCAATCTTGATGATACTTGGTGGTAATGATCAGTACACAAATCCCACTTGGCTCACCAAATTTTGTTCTTCTAGGTTGAAGCGTTCTTCTACAGTAGCAGTTTTTATATTTATATTTCCATATGCTCTCTCCTATATAGATAGATGAATTTGGAACTCTAAATCCAACATGGTTTGTAGTAGCTCCTTGAAACTTGACAAAATAAAGGAGTTCTCAGTTTTGTCTCTATGGTTTGTTTCCTCTTTAAGTAGCCCAAAGCACAGACTGTGGAAAAGCACTTTCATTGAGAGGGGTTGTCAAGCTTCTAAGAATTAACGAGTTTCCGAAATACCAGCAAATATTTTTTCACCCAATCTTGATGATACTTGGTGGTAATGATCAGTACACAAATCCCACTTGGCTCACCAAATTTTGTTCTTCTAGGTTGAAGCGTTCGTCTATAGAAGCAGTTTTTATATTTAGAATTCCCTCTGCTCTGTCCTAAATAGATAGAAGAATGTGGAACTCTAAATCCAACATGGTTTGTAGTAGCTCTTTGAAACTTGACAAAATAAAGATGTTCTCAGTATTGTCTCTATGGTTTGTTTCCTCTTCAAGTAGCCCTAGGCACAGACTGTGGAAAAGCACTTTCATTGAGAGGGGTTGTCAAGCTTCTAAGAATTAACGAGTTTCCGAAATACCAGCAAATATTTTTTCACCCAATCTTGATGATACTTGGTGGTAATGATTTGTACACAAATCCCACTTGGCTCATGAAGTTTTGTTCTTCTAGGGTGAAGCGTTCGTGTACAGTAGCAGTTTTTATATTTAGGTTTCCTTCTGTTCTCTCTGATATAGATAGATGAATTTGGAACTCTAAATCCAACATGGTTCGTAGTAGCACTTTGAAACTTGACAAAATAAAGGAGTTATCAGTTTTGTCTCTATGGTTTGTTTCCTCTTCAAGTAGCCCTAGGCACAGACTGTGGAAAGGCACTTTCATTGATAGGGGTTTCCAACCTTCTAAGAATTAACGAGTTTCCGAAATACCAGCAATATTTTTTCACCCAATCTTGATGATACTTGGTGGTAATGATCAGTACACAAATCTCACTTGGCTAACCAAATTTTGTTCTTCTAGGTTGAAGCGTTCGTCTACAGTAGCAGTTTTTATATTTAGGATTCCCTCTGCTCTCTCCTATATAGATAGATGAATTTGGAACTCTAAATCCAACATGGTTCGTAGTAGCTCTTTGAAACTTGACAAAATAAAAGAGTTCTCAGTTTTGTCTCTATGGTTTGTTTCCTCTTTAAGTAGCCCTAAGCACAGACTGTGCAAAAGCACTTTCATTGAGAGGGGTTGTCATGCTTCTAAGAATTAACGAGGTTCCGAAATACCAGCATATATTTTTTCACCCAATCTTGATGATACTTGGTGGAAATGATCAGTACCCAAATCCCACTTGGCTCACCAAATTTTGTTCTTCTAGGTTGAAGCGTTCGTCTACAGTAGCAGTATTTATATTTAGGTTTCCCTCTGCTCTCTCCTATATAGATACATGAATTTGGAACTTTAAATCCAACATGGTTTGTAGTAGCTCTTTGAAACTTGACAAAATAAAGGCGTTCTCAGTTTTGTCTCTATGGTTTGTTTCCGCTTTAAGTAGCCCTAAGCACAGACTGTGTAAAAGCACTTTCATTGAGAGGGGTTGCCAACCTTCTAATAATTAACGAGTTTACCAAATACCAGCAAATATTTTTCACCCAATCTTGATGATACTTGGTGGTAATGATCAGTACACAAATCCCACTTGGCTCACCAATTTTGTTCTTCTAGGTTGAAGCGTTCATCTACACTAGTAGTTTTTATATTTAGTTTTCCCTCTGTTCTCTCCTATATAGATAGATGAATGTGGAACTCTAAATCCAACATGATTTGTAGTTGCTCTTTGAAACTTGACAAAATAAAGGAGGTCTCAGTTTTGTCTCTATGGTTTT
Source organism: Callospermophilus lateralis (assembly GCF_048772815.1). Taxonomy (NCBI): domain Eukaryota; kingdom Metazoa; phylum Chordata; class Mammalia; order Rodentia; family Sciuridae; genus Callospermophilus; species Callospermophilus lateralis. Next base: position 105,338 of record NW_027514025.1, read on the forward strand.
TTCCTCTTCAAGTAGTCCTCAGCACAGACTGTGGAAAAGCACTTTCATTGAGAGGGGTTGCCAAGCTTCTAAGAATTAACGACTTCCCGAAATACCAGCAAATATTTTTTCACCCGATCTTGATAATACTTGATGGTAATGATCAGTACACAAATTCCACTTGGCTCACCAAATTTTGTTCTTCTAGGTTGAAGCGTTCATCTACAGTAGTAGTTTTTATATTTAGTTTTCCCACTGTTCTCTCTTATATATATAGATGAATTTGGAACTCAAAATTCAACATGGTTAGTAGAAGCTCTTTGAAACTTGACAAAATAAAGGAGTTCTCAGTTTTGTCTCTA
>NW_027514026.1:0-105582 GCF_048772815.1 Callospermophilus lateralis
GAAATTGCTTTTCCACAGTCTGTGCCTAGGGCTACTTGAATAGGTAAGAAACCGTAGAGACAAAAGTGAGAACTCCTTTATTTTGTCAAGTTTCAAAGAGCTACTACAAACCATGTTGGATTTAGAGTACCAATTACATCCATCTATATAGTAGAGAACAGAGTTGAAACCAAAAATAAAACTGCAACTGTAAACGAACGCTTCCACCTAGAAGAACAAAATTTGGTGAGCCAAGTGGGATTTGTGTACTTTCATTACCTCCACGTATCATCAAGATTGGGTGAAAAAATATTTGCTGGTATTTCGAAAACTCTTAATTTATTGGAAGCTTGGCAACCACTTTTAATGAAAGTGCTTTTCCACAGTCTCTGCTTAGGGCTACTTGAAGAAAAAACAAACCATTGAGAAAAAACTGAGATCTCCTTTTTTTTTCAAGTTTCAAAGAGCTACTGCAAACCAAGTTGGATTTAGAGTTCCAAATTCATCTATCTATATAGGAGAGAACAGAGGGAACCTAAATATAAAAACGACTACTGTAGACGAACGCTTCAACCTAGAAGAACAAAATTTGGTGAGAAAAGTGGGATTTGTTTACTGATCATTACCACCAAGTATCATCAAGATTGGGTGAAAAAATATTTGCTCGTATTTTCGGAAACTCGTTATTTCTTAGAAGCTTGGCAACCCCTCTCAATGAATGTGCTTTTCCAAAGTCTGTGCCTAGAGCTACTTGAAGAGGAAACAAACCATAGAGACAAAACTGAGATCTCCTTTATTTTGTCAAGTTTCAAAGAGCTACTACAAACCATGTTGGATTTAGAGCTCCAATTTCATCTATCTATATAGTAGAGAACAGAGTGAAACCAAAAATAAAAACTGCAACTGTAAACGAACGCTTCAACCTTGAAGAACAAAATTTGGTGAGCCAAGTGGGATTTTTGTACCGATCATTACCACCACGTATCATCAAGATTGGGTGAAAAAATATTTGCTGGTAGTTCGGAAACTCGTAATTTCTTTTAAGCTTGGCAACCCTTTTCAATGAAAGAGCTTTTCCACAATTTCAGCTTAGGGCTACTTGAAGAGGAAACAAATATTAGAGAAAAATATAGAATTCCTTTATTTTCTCAAGTTTCAAAGTGCTACTACAAACCATGTTGGATTTAGAGTTCCAAATTCATCTATCTATATAGGAGAGAACCGGGGGAAACCTAAAAATATAAACTGCTACTGTAAAAGAAAGCTTCAACCTAGAAGAACAAAATTTGGTGAGTCAAGTGGGATTTATGTACCGATCATTACTACCAGGTATCATCAAGATTGTTTGAAAAAATATTTGCGGGTATTTTGGGAACTTGTTATTTTTGGAAGCTTGGCAACCCCTTTCAATGAAAGTGCTTTTACACAGTCTCTGCTTAGGGCTACTTGAAGAGGAAACAAACCATAGAGACAAAACTGAGAACTACTTTTTTTTGTCATGTTTCAAAGAGCGACTATAAACCATGTTGGATTTAGAGTTCCAAATTCATCTATCTATATATGAGAGAACAGGGGGAAACCTAAATATAAAAATGACTACTGTAGACGAACGCTTCAACCTAGAAGAACAAATTAGGTGACCAAGTGGGATTTGTGTACTGATCATTACCACCAAGTATCATCCAGACTGGGTGAAGAAATATTTGCTGGTATTTCTTAAACTCGTTATTTTTTAGAAGTTGGAAACCCCATCAATGAAAGTGCTTTTCCACAGTCTGTGCCTAGGGCTACTTTAAGAGGAAACAACCATAGAGAAAAAACTGAGAAGTCCTTTATTTTGTCAAGTTTGAAACAGCTACTACAAACCATGTTGGATTTAGAGTTCCAAATTCATCTATCTATATAGGAGAGAACAGAGGGAAACCTAAATATAAAAACGACTACTGTAGACGAACGCTTCAACCTAGAAGAACAAAATTTGGTGAACCAAGTGGGATTTGTGTACTGATCATTACCACCAAGTATCATCAAGATTGGGTGAAAAAATATTTGCTGGTATTTCGGAAACTCGTAATTTCTTGGAAGCTTGGCAACCCCTTTCAATGAAAGTGCTTTTCCACAGTTTCTGCTTAGGGCTACTTGAAGAGGAAACAAATAATAGAGACAAAACTTCTAATTCCTTTATTTTTTCAAGTTTCAAAGAGCTACTAAAAACCATGTTGGATTTAGAGTTCCAAGTTCATCTATCTATATAGGAGAGATCAGAGTGAAACCAAAAATAAAAACTGCAACTGTAAACGAATGATTCCACCTAGAAGAACAAAATTTGGTAAGCCAAGTGGGATTTGTGTACTTGTCATTACGACCACGTATCATCCAGATTTGGTGAAAAAATATTTGCTGGTATTTCGGAAACTCGTAATTTATTGAAGCTTGGCAAACCCTTTTAATGAAAGTGCTCTTCCACAGTCTCTGCTTAGGGCTACTTGAAGAAAAAACAAACCATAGAGACAAACTGAGAACTCCTTTTTTTTGTCAAGTTTCAAAGTGCTACTACAAACCATGTTGGATTTAAAGTTCCAAATTCATCTATCTATATAGGAGAGAACAGAGTGAAACCGAAAAATATAAACTGCTACTGTAAAGGAACGCTTCAACCTAGAAGAACAATATTTGGTGAGTCAAGTGGGATATGTGTACCGATCATTACCACCAAGTATCATCAAGTTTGGGTGAAAAATATTTGCTGGTATTTCGGAAACTCGTTATTTCTGGAAGCTTGGCAACCCCTTTCAATGAAAGTGCTTTTCCACAGTCTCTGCTTAGGGCTACTTGAAGTGGAAACAAACCATAGAGACAAAACTGAGAACTCCTTATTTTGTCAAGTTTCAAAGAGAGACTACAAACCAAGTTGGATTTAGAGTTCCAAATTCATCTATCTATATAGGAGAGAACAGAGGGAAACCTAAATATAAAAACGACTACTGTAGACGAACGCTTTCAACCTAGAAGAACAAAATTTGGTGAGCCAAGTGGGATTTGTGTACTGATCATTACCACCAAGTATCATCAAGATTGGGTGAAAAAATATTTGCTGGTATTTCGGAAACTCGTTATTTCTTAGAAGCTTGGCAACCCCTCTCAATGAAACTGCTTTTCCACAGTCTCGGCTTAGGGCTACTTGAAGAAAAAACAAACCATAGAGACAAAACTGAGATCTACTTTTCTTGGTCAAGTTTCAAAGAGCTACTACAAACCATGTTGGATTTAGAGTTCCAGATTCATCTATCTATATAGGAGAGAACAGAGAGAAATCTAAATATAAAAATGATTACTGTAGATGAACGCTTCAACCTAGAAGAACAAAACTTGGTGAGCCAAGTGGGATTTGTATCCTTGTCATTACGACCACGTATCATCCAGATTGGGTGAAAAAATATTTGCTTGTATTTCGGAAACTCGTAATTTCTTGGAAGCTTGGCAACCCCTTTCAATGAAAGTGCTTATCCACAGTTTCTGCTTAGTTCTACTTGAATAGGAAACAAACCGTAGACACAAAAGTGAGAACTCCTTTATTTTGTCAAGTTTCAAAGAGCTACTACAAACCATGTTGGATTAAGAGTTCCAAATTCATCTATCTATATAGGAGAGAACAGAGGGAATCCTAAAAATAAAAACTGCTACTGTAATCGAACGCTTCAACCTAGAAGAACAAAATTTGGTGAGCCAAGTGGGATTTTTGTACTGATCATTACCACCACGTATCATCAACATTGGGTGAAAAAATATTTGCTGGTATTTCGGAAACTCGTAATTTCTTGGAAGCTTGGCAACCCCTTTCAATGAAAGTGCTTTTTCCACAGTTTCTGCTTAGGGCTACTTGAAGAGGAAACAAACCATAGAGACAAATCAGAGAACTACTTTTTTTGTCAAGTTTCAAAGAGCTACTACAAACCATGTTGAATTTAGTGTTCCAAATTCATCTATCTATATAGGAGAGAACAGAGTGAAACCTAAAAATATAAACTTCTACTGTAAAAGAACGCTTCAACCTAGAAGAACAAAATTTGGTGACCAAGTGGGATTTGTGTACTGATCATTACCTCCAAGTATCATCAAGACTGGGTGAAAAAATATTTGCTGGTATTTCGTAAACTCGTTATTTTTTAGAAGTTGGAAACCCCCTCAATGAAAGTGCTTTTCCACAGTCTGTGCCTAGGGCTACTTTAAGAGGAAACAACCATAGAGAAAAAACTGAGAAGTCCTTTATTTTGTCAAGTTTCAAACAACTACTACAAACCATGTTGGATTTAGAGTTCCAAATTCATCTATCTATATAGGAGAGAACAGAGGGAAACCTAAATATGAAAACGACTCCTGTAGACGAACGCTTCAACCTAGATGAACAAAATTTGGTGAGCCAAGTGGGATTTGTGTACTGATCATTACCACCAAGTATCATCAAGATTGGGTGAAAAAATATTTGCTGGTATTTCGGAAAATCGTTATTTCTTAGAAGTTTGGCAACCCCTCTCAATGAAAGTGCTTTTCCACAGTCTGTGCCTAGGGCTATTTGAAGAGGAAACATCCATAGAGACAAACCTGAGAACTCCTTTATTTTGTCAAGTTTCAAAGGGCTACTACAAACCATGTTGTATTTAGAGTTCCAAATTCATCAATCTATACAGGAGAGATCAGAGGGAAACCTAAAAATATAAACTGCTACTGTAAACGAATGCTTCAACCTAGAAGAACAAAATTTGGTGAGCCAAGTGGGATTTGTGTACCGATCATTACCACCACGTATCATCAAGATTGGGTGAAAAAATATTTGCTGGTATTTGGGAAAATCGTAATTTCTTGGAAGCTTGGCAACCCCTCTCAATGAATGTGCTTTTAAAAGTCTGTGCCTAGAGCTACTTGAAGAGGAAACAAACCATAGAGACAAAACTGAGAACTCCTTTATTTTGTCAAGTTTCAAAGAGCTACTACAAACCATGTTGGATTTAGAGTTCCAAATTCATCTATCTATATAGGAGAGAACAGAGGGAAACCTAAATATAAAAACGACTACTGTAGACGAACGCTTCAACCTAGAACATCAAAATTTGGTGAGCCAAGTGGGATTTTTGTACTGATTATTAGCACCACGTATCATCAAGATTGGGTGAATAAATATTTGCTGGTATTTCGGAAACTCGTTATTTCTTTGAAGCTTGGCAAGCCCTCTCAATAAAAGTGCTTTTCCACAGTCTGTGCCTAGGGCTACTTGAAGAGGAAACAACCATAGAGACAAAACTGAGAACTCCTTTATTTTTCAAGTTTCAAAAGTCTACTACAAACCATGTTGGATTTAGAGTTCCAAACTCATCTATCTATATAGGAGACAACAGAGGGAAACCTAAAAATATAAACTGCTACTGTAAACGAATGCTTCAACCTAGAAGAATAAAATTTGGTGGGCCAAGTGGGATTTGTGTCCTTGTTATTACGACCACGTATCATCCAGATTGGGTGAAAAAATATTTGCTTGTATTTCGGAAACTCGTAATTTCTTGGAAGCTTGGCAACCCCTTTCAATGAAAGGGCTTTTCCACAGTCTCTGCTTAGGGCTAATTGAAGAGGAAACAAATTATAGAGACAAACCTGAGAACTCCTTTATTATGTCATGTTTCAAAGAGCTACTACAAACCTTGTTTGATTTAGAGTTCCAAATTCATCTATCTACATAGGAGAGAACAGAGTGAAACCTAAATATAAAAACTGCTACTGTAGACGAAACTTCAAACTAGAGGAACAATATTTGGTGAGCCAAGTGGGATTTTTGTACTGATCATTACTACCAAGTATCATCAAGATTGGGTGAAAAAATATTTGCTGGTATTTCGGAAACTCGTAATTTTTTGGAAGCTTGGCAACCCCTTTCAATGAAAGTGCTTTTCCACAGTTTCTGCTTAGGGTTACTTGAAGAGGAAAAAATAATAGAGACAAACTTAGAATTCCTTTATTTTGTCAAGTTTCAAAGAGCTACTACAAACCATGTTGGATTTAGAGTTCCAAATTCATCTATCTATATAGGAGAGAACAGAGAGAAACTTAAATATAAAATCTACTACTGTAGACGAACGCTTCAACCTAGATGAACAAAAATTGGTGAGCCAAGTGGGATTTGTGTACTGATCATTACCAGCAAGTATCATCAAGACTGGGTGAAACAATATTTGCTGGTATTTGGGAAACTCGTTATTTCTTAGAAGCTTGGCAACCCCTCTCAATGAAAGTGCTTTTCCACAGTCTGTGCCTAGGGCTAGTTGAAGAGGAAACAACGATAGAGACAAAACTGAGAAGTCCTTTATTTTGTCAAGTTTCAAAGAGCTACTACAAACCATGTTGGATTTAGAGTTCCAAATTCATCTATCTATATAGGAGAGAACAGAGGGAAACCTAAATATAAAAACGACTACTGTAGACGAACGCTTCAACCTAGAAGACGAAAATTTGGTGAGCCAAGTGGGATTTGTTTACTGATCATTAGCACCAAGTATCATCAAGATTGGGTGAAAAAATATTTGCTGGTATTTCGGAAACTCGTTATTTCTTAGAAGCTTGGCAACCCCTCTCAATGAAATTGCTTTTCCACAGTCTGTGCCTAGGGCTACTTGAATAGGTAAGAAACCGTAGAGACAAAAGTGAGAACTCCTTTATTTTGTCAAGTTTCAAAGAGCTACTACAAACCATGTTGGATTTAGAGTACCAATTTCATCCATCTATATAGTAGAGAACAGAGTGAAACCAAAAATAAAAACTGCAACTGTAAACGAACGCTTCCACCTAGAAGAACAAAATTTGGTGAGCCAAGTGGGATTTGTGTACTTTCATTACCTCCACGTATCATCAAGATTGGGTGAAAAAAATATTTGCTGGTATTTCGAAAACTCGTAATTTATTGGAAGCTTGGCAACCACTTTTAATGAAAGTGCTTTTCCACAGTCTCTGCTTAGGGCTACTTGAAGAAAAAACAAACCATTGAGAAAAAACTGAGATCTCCTTTTTTTTTCAAGTTTCAAAGAGCTACTGCAAACCAAGTTGGATTTAGAGTTCCAAATTCATCTATCTATATAGGAGAGAACAGAGGGAACCTAAATATAAAAACGACTACTGTAGACGAACGCTTCAACCTAGAAGAACAAAATTTGGTGAGAAAAGTGGGATTTGTTTACTGATCATTACCACCAAGTATCATCAAGATTGGGTGAAAAAATATTTGCTCGTATTTCGGAAACTCGTTATTTCTTAGAAGCTTGGCAACCCCTCTCAATGAATGTGCTTTTCCAAAGTCTGTGCCTAGAGCTACTTGAAGAGGAAACAAACCATAGAGACAAAACTGAGAACTCCTTTATTTTGTCAAGTTTCAAAGAGCTACTACAAACCATGTTGGATTTAGAGCTCCAATTTCATCTATCTATATAGTAGAGAACAGAGTGAAACCAAAAATAAAAACTGCAACTGTAAACGAACGCTTCAACCTTGAAGAACAAAATTTGGTGAGCCAAGTGGGATTTTGTACCGATCATTACCACCACGTATCATCAAGATTGGGTGAAAAAATATTTGCTGGTAGTTCGGAAACTCGTAATTTCTTTTAAGCTTGGCAACCCTTTTCAATGAAAGATCTTTTCCACAATTTCAGCTTAGGGCTACTTGAAGAGGAAACAAATATTAGAGAAAAAATATAGAATACCTTTATTTTCTCAAGTTTTCAAAGTGCTACTACAAACCATGTTGGATTTAGAGTTCCAAATTCATCTATCTATATAGGAGAGAACCGGGGGAAACCTAAAAATATAAACTGCTACTGTAAAAGAAAGCTTCAACCTAGAAGAACAAAATTTGGTGAGTCAAGTGGGATTTATGTACCGATCATTACTACCAGGTATCATCAAGATTGTTTGAAAAAATATTTGCGGGTATTTCGGGAACTTGTTATTTTTTGGAAGCTTGGCAACCCCTTTCAATGAAAGTGCTTTTACACAGTCTCTGCTTAGGGCTACTTGAAGAGGAAACAAACCATAGAGACAAAACTGAGAACTACTTTTTTTTGTCATGTTTCAAAGAGCGACTATAAACCATGTTGGATTTTAGAGTTCCAAATTCATCTATCTATATATGAGAGAACAGGGGAAACCTAAATATAAAAATGACTACTGTAGACGAACGCTTCAACCTAGAAGAACAAAATTAGGTGACCAAGTGGGATTTGTGTACTGATCATTACCACCAAGTATCATCCAGACTGGGTGAAGAAATATTTGCTGGTATTTCTTAAACTCGTTATTTTTTAGAAGTTGGAAACCCCATCAATGAAAGTGCTTTTCCACAGTCTGTGCCTAGGGCTACTTTAAGAGGAAACAACCATAGAGAAAAAACTGAGAAGTCCTTTATTTTGTCAAGTTTGAAACAGCTACTACAAACCATGTTGGATTTAGAGTTCCAAATTCATCTATCTATATAGGAGAGAACAGAGGGAAACCTAAATATAAAAACGACTACTGTAGACGAACGCTTCAACCTAGAAGAACAAAATTTGGTGAACCAAGTGGGATTTGTGTACTGATCATTACCACCAAGTATCATCAAGATTGGGTGAAAAAATATTTGCTGGTATTTCGGAAACTCGTAATTTCTTGGAAGCTTGGCAACCCCTTTCAATGAAAGTGCTTTTCCACAGTTTCTGCTTAGGGCTACTTGGAGAGGAAACAAATAATAGAGACAAAACTTCTAATTCCTTTATTTTTTCAAGTTTCAAAGAGCTACTAAAAACCATGTTGGATTTAGAGTTCCAAATTCATCTATCTATATAGGAGAGATCAGAGTGAAACCAAAAATAAAAACTGCAACTGTAAACGAATGATTCCACCTAGAAGAACAAAATTTGGTAAACCAAGTGGGATTTGTGTACTTGTCATTACGACCACGTATCATCCAGATTTGGTGAAAAAATATTTGCTGGTATTTCGGAAACTCGTAATTTATTGGAAGCTTGGCAAACCCTTTTAATGAAAGTGCTCTTCCACAGTCTCTGCTTAGGGCTACTTGAAGAAAAAACAAACCATAGAGACAAAACTGAGAACTCCTTTTTTTTGTCAAGTTTCAAAGTGCTACTACAAACCATGTTGGATTTAAAGTTCCAAATTCATCTATCTATATAGGAGAGAACAGAGTGAAACCGAAAAATATAAACTGCTACTGTAAAGGAACGCTTCAACCTAGAAGAACAATATTTGGTGAGTCAAGTGGGATATGTGTACCGATCATTACCACCAAGTATCATCAAGTTTGGGTGAAAAATATTTGCTGGTATTTCGGAAACTCGTTATTTCTGGAAGCTTGGCAACCCCTTTCAATGAAAGTGCTTTTCCACAGTCTCTGCTTAGGGCTACTTGAAGTGGAAACAAACCATAGAGACAAAACTGAGAACTCCTTTATTTTGTCAAGTTTCAAAGAGAGACTACAAACCAAGTTGGATTTAGAGTTCCAAATTCATCTATCTATATAGGAGAGAACAGAGGGAAACCTAAATATAAAAACGACTACTGTAGACGAACGCTTCAACCTAGAAGAACAAAATTTGGTGAGCCAAGTGGGATTTGTGTACTGATCATTACCACCAAGTATCATCAAGATTGGGTGAAAAAATATTTGCTGGTATTTCGGAAACTCGTTATTTCTTAGAAGCTTGGCAACCCCTCTCAATGAAACTGCTTTTCCACAGTCTCGGCTTAGGGCTACTTGAAGAAAAAACAAACCATAGAGACAAAACTGAGATCTACTTTTCTTGGTCAAGTTTCAAAGAGCTACTACAAACCATGTTGGATTTAGAGTTCCAGATTCATCTATCTATATAGGAGAGAACAGAGAGAAATCTAAATATAAAAATGATTACTGTAGATGAACGCTTCAACCTAGAAGAACAAAACTTGGTGAGCCAAGTGGGATTTGTATCCTTGTCATTACGACCACGTATCATCCAGATTGGGTGAAAAAATATTTGCTTGTATTTCGGAACTCGTAATTTCTTGGAAGCTTGGCAACCCCTTTCAATGAAAGTGCTTATCCACAGTTTCTGCTTAGTTCTACTTGAATAGGAAACAAACCGTAGACACAAAAGTGAGAACTCCTTTATTTTGTCAAGTTTCAAAGAGCTACTACAAACCATGTTGGATTAAGAGTTCCAAATTCATCTATCTATATAGGAGAGAACAGAGGGAATCCTAAAATAAAAACTGCTACTGTAAACGAACGCTTCAACCTAGAAGAACAAAATTTGGTGAGCCAAGTGGGATTTTTGTACTGATCATTACCACCACGTATCATCAACATTGGGTGAAAAAATATTTGCTGGTATTTCGGAAACTCGTAATTTCTTGGAAGCTTGGCAACCCCTTTCAATGAAAGTGCTTTTCCACAGTTTCTGCTTAGGGCTACTTGAAGAGGAAACAAACCATAGAGACAAATCAGAGAACTACTTTTTTGTCAAGTTTCAAAGAGCTACTACAAACCATGTTGAATTTAGTGTTCCAAATTCATCTATCTATATAGGAGAGAACAGAGTGAAACCTAAAAATATAAACTTCTACTGTAAAAGAAACGCTTCAACCTAGAAGAACAAAATTTGGTGACCAAGTGGGATTTGTGTACTGATCATTACCACCAAGTATCATCAAGACTGGGTGAAAAAATATTTGCTGGTATTTTGTAAACTCGTTATTTTTAGAAGTTGGAAACCCCCTCAATGAAAGTGCTTTTCCACAGTCTGTGCCTAGGGCTACTTTAAGAGGAAACAACCATAGAGAAAAAACTGAGAAGTCCTTTATTTTGTCAAGTTTCAAACAACTACTACAAACCATGTTGGATTTAGAGTTCCAAATTCATCTATCTATATAGGAGAGAACAGAGGGAAACCTAAATATGAAAACGACTACTGTAGACGAACGCTTCAACATAGATGAACAAAATTTGGTGAGCCAAGTGGGATTTGTGTACTGATCATTACCACCAAGTATCATCAAGATTGGGTGAAAAAATATTTGCTGGTATTTCGGAAAATCGTTATTTCTTAGAAGTTTGGCAACCCCTCTCAATGAAAGTGCTTTTCCACAGTCTGTGCCTAGGGCTATTTGAAGAGGAAACATCCATAGAGACAAACCTGAGAACTCCTTTATTTTGTCAAGTTTCAAAGGGCTACTACAAACCATGTTGTATTTAGAGTTCCAAATTCATCAATCTATACAGGAGAGATCAGAGGGAAACCTAAAAATATAAACTGCTACTGTAAACGAATGCTTCAACCTAGAAGAACAAAATTTGGTGAGCCAAGTGGGATTTGTGTACCGATCATTACCACCACGTATCATCAAGATTGGGTGAAAAAATATTTGCTGGTATTTGGGAAAATCGTAATTTCTTGGAAGCTTGGCAACCCCTTTCAATGAAAGTGCTTTTCCACAGTCTCTGCTTAGGGCTACTTGAAGAGGAAACAAATTATAGAGACAAACCTGAGAACTCCTTTATTATGTCAAGTATCAAAGAGCTACTACAAACCTTGTTGGATTTAGAGTTTCAAATTCATCTATCTACATAGGAGAGAACAGAGTGAAACCTAAACATAAAAACTGCTGCTGTAGACGAACATTTCAACATAGAAGAACAAAATTTGGTGAGCCAAGTGGGATTTGTGTACTGATCATTACCACCAAGTATCATCAAGATTGGGTGAAAAAATATTTGCTGGTATTTCGGAAACTCGTTATTTCTTAGATGCTTGGCTACCCCTCTCAATGAAAGTGCTTTTCCACAGTCTGTGCCTAGGGCTACTTGAGTAGGAAACAAACCGTAGACACAAAAGTGAGAACTCCTTTATTTTGTCAAGTTTCAAAGACCTACTACAAACCATGTTGGATTAAGAGTTCCAAATTCATCTATCTATATAGGAGAGAACAGAGGGAATCCTAAAAATAAAAACTGCAACTGTAAACGAACGCTTCCACCTAGAAGAACAAAATTTGGTGAGCCAAGTGGGATTTGTGTACTTGTCATACCACCACGTATCATCAAGATTGGGTGAAAAATATTTGCTGGTATTTCAGAAACTCGTAATTTCTTGGAAGCTTGGCAACCCCTTTCAATGAAAGTGCTTTTCCACAGTCTCGGCTTAGGGCTACTTGAAGAATAAACAAACCATAGAGACAAAACTGAGATCTACTTTTCTTGTTCAAGTTTCAAAGAGCTACTACAAACCATGTTCTATTTAGAGTTCCAAATTCATCTATCTATATAGGAGAGAACAGAGAGAAATCTAAATATAAAAAACGATTACTGTAGATGAACGCTTCAACCTAGAACAACAAAATTTGGTGAGCCAAGTGGGATTTGTGTCCTTGTCATTACGACCACGTATCATCCAGATTGGGTGAAAAAAATATTTGCTTGTATTTCGGAAACTCGTAATTTCCTGGAAGCTTGGCAACCCCTTTCAATGAAAGTGCTTATTCACAGTTTCTGCTTAGGGCTGCTTGAAGAGGAAACAAATAGTTGTAACAAAACTTAGAAGTCCTTTATTTTTGTCAAGTTTCAAAGAGCTACTACAAACCCTGTTGGATTTAGAGTTCCAAATTCATCTATCTATATAGGAGAGAACAGAGTGAAACCGAAAAATATAAACTGCTACTGTAAAAGAACGCTTCAACCTAGAAGAACAATATTTGGTGAGTCAAGTGTGATTTGTGTACCGATTATTACCACCAAGTATCATCAAGTTTGGGTGAAAAATATTTGCTGGCATTTCGGAAAATCCTTATTTCTGGAAGCTTGGCAACCCCTTTCAATGAAAGTTCTTTTCCACAGTCTCTGCTTAGGGCTACATGAAGAGGAAACAAACCATAGAGACAAAACTGAGAACTCCTTTATTTTGTCAGGTTTCAAAGAGAGACTACAAACCAAGTTGGATTTAGAGTTCCAAATTCATCTATCTATATAGGAGAGAACAGAGGGAAACCTAAATATAAAAAACGACTACTGTAAAAGAACGCTTCAACCTAGAAGAACAAAATCTGGTGAGCCAAGTGGGATTTGTGTTCTGATCATTACCACCAAGTATCATGAAGATTGGGTGAAAAAATATTTGCTGGTATTTCGGAAACTCGTTATTTCTTAGAAGCTTGGCAACCCCTCTCAATGACACTGCTTTTCCACAGTCTGTGCCTTGGGCTACTTGAAGAGGAAACAACCATAGAGACAAAACTGAGAACTCCTTTATTTTGTCAAGTTTCAAAGAGCTACTACAAACCATGTTGGATTTAGAGTTCCAATTTCATCTATCGATATAGTAGAGAACAGAGTGAAACCAAAAATATAAACTGCAACTGTAAACGAATGCTTCAAACTAGAAGAACAAAATTTGGTGGGCCAAGTGGGATTTTTGTCCTTGTCATTACGACCAGGAATCATCCAGATTTGGTGAAAAAATATTTGCTGGTATTTCGGAAACTCGTAATTTCTGGAAGCTTGGCAACCCCTTTCAATGAAAGTGCTTTTCCACAGTCTCTGCTTAGGGCTACTCGAAGAGAAAACAAATCATAGAGACAAAACTGGGAACTACTTTTTTGTCAAGTTTCAAAGAGTGACTACAAACCATGTTGGATTTAGAGTTCCAAATTCATCTATCTATATAGGAGAGAACCGAGGGAAACCTAAATATAAAAACGACTACTGTAGACGAACGCTTCAACCTAGAAGAACAAAATTTGGTGACCAAGTGGGATATGTGTACTGATCATTACCACCAAGTATCATCAAGACTGGGTGAAAAAATATTTGCTGGTATTTCGGAAACTCGTTATTTTTTAGAAGTTGGAAACCCCCTCAATGAAAGTGCTTTTCCACAGTCTGTGCCTAGGGCTACTTTAAGAGGAAACAACCATAGAGAAAAAACTGAGAAGTCCTTTATTTTGTCAAGTTTCAAACAACGACTACAAACCATGTTGGATTTAGAGTTCCAAATTCATCTATCTATATAGGAGAGAACAGAGGGAATCCTAAAAATAAAAACTGCAACTGTAAACGAACACTTCCACCTAGAAGAACAAAATTTGGTGAGCCAAGTGGGATTTGTGTACTTGTCATACCACCACGTATCATCAAGATTGGGTGAAAAAAATATTTGCTGGTATTTCAGAAACTCGTAATTTCTTGGAAGCTTGGCAACCCCTTTCAATGAAAGTGCTTTTCCACAGTCTCGGCTTAGGGCTACTTGAAGAAAAAACAAACCATAGAGACAAAACTGAGATCTACTTTTCTTGGTCAAGTTTCAAAGAGCTACTACAAACCATGTTCTATTTAGAGTTCCAAATTCATCTATCTATATAGGAGAGAACAGAGAGAAATCTAAATATAAAAACGATTACTGTAGATGAACGCTTCAACCTAGAAGAACAAAATTTGGTGGGCCAAGTGGGCTTTGTGTCCTTGTCATTACGACCACGTATCATCCAGATTGGGTGAAAAAATATTTGCTTGTATTTCGGAAACTCGTAATTTCTTGGAAGCTTGGCAACCCCTTTCAATGAAAGTGCTTATCCACAGTTTCTGCTTAGGGCTGCTTGAAGAGGAAACAAATAGTTGAGACAAAACTTAGAAGTCTTTTATTTTGTCAAGTTTCAAAGAGCTACTACAAACCCTGTTGGATTTAGAGTTCCAAATTCATCTATCTATATAGGAGAGAACAGAGTGAAACCGAAAAATATAAACTGCTACTGTAAAAGAACGCTTCAACCTAGAAGAACAATATTTGGTGAGTCAAGTGGGATTTGTGTACCGATTATTACCACCAAGTATCATCAAGTTTGGGTGAAAAATATTTGCTGGCATTTCGGAAACTCCTTATTTCTGGAAGCTTGGCAACCCCTTTCAATGAAAGTGCTTTTCCACAGTCTCTGCTTAGGGCTACTTGAAGAGGAAACAAACCATAGAGACAAAACTGAGAACTCCTTTATTTTGTCAGGTTTCAAAGAGAGACTACAAACCAAGTTGGATTTAGAGTTCCAAATTCATCTATCTATATAGGAGAGAACAGAGGGAAACCTAAATATAAAAACGACTACTGTAGACGAACGCTTCAACCTAGAAGAACAAAATTTGGTGAGCCAAGTGGGATTTGTGTTCTGATCATTACCACCAAGTATCATCAAGATTGGGTGAAAAAATATTTGCTGGTATTTCGGAAACTCGTTATTTCTTAGAAGCTTGGCAACCCCTCTCAATGAAACTGCTTTTCCACACTCTGTGCCTTGGGCTACTTGAAGAGGAAACAACCATAGAGACAAAACTGAGAACTCCTTTATTTTGTCAAGTTTCAAAGAGCTACTACAAACCATGTTGGATTTAGAGTTCCAATTTCATCTATCGATATAGTAGAGAACAGAGTGAAACCAAAAATAAAAACTGCAACTGTAAACGAATGCTTCAACCTAGAAGAACAAAATTTGGTGGGCCAAGTGGGATTTTTGTCCTTGTCATTACAACCACGTATCATCCAGATTTGGTGAAAAAATATTTGCTGGTATTTCGGAAACTCGTAATTTCTTGGAAGCTTGGCAACCCCTTTCAATGAAAGTGCTTTTCCACAGTCTCTGCTTAGGGCTACTCGAAGAGAAAACAAATCATAGAGACAAAACTGGGAATTACTTTTTTGTCAAGTTTCAAAGAGTGACTACAAACCATGTTGGATTTAGAGTTCCAAATTCATCTATCTATATAGGAGAGAACAGAGGGAAACCTAAATATAAAAACGACTACTGTAGACGAACGCTTCAACCTAGAAGAACAAAATTTGGTGAGCCAAGTGGGATTTGTGTTCTCATCATTACCACCAAGTATCATCAAGATTGGGTGAAAAAATATTTGCTGGTATTTCGGAAACTCGTTATTTCTTAGAAGCTTGGCAACCCCTCTCAATGAAACTGCTTTTCCACACTCTGTGCCTTGGGCTACTTGAAGAGGAAACAACCATAGAGACAAAACTGAGAACTCCTTTATTTTGTCAAGTTTCAAAGAGCTACTACAAACCATGTTGGATTTAGAGTTCCAATTTCATCTATCGATATAGTAGAGAACAGAGTGAAACCAAAAATAAAAACTGCAACTGTAAACGAATGCTTCAACCTAGAAGAACAAAATTTGGTGGGCCAAGTGGGATTTTTGTCCTTGTCATTACGACCACGTATCATCCAGATTTGGTGAAAAAATATTTGCTGGTATTTCGGAAACTCGTAATTTCTTGGAAGCTTGGCAACCCCTTTCAATGAAAGTGCTTTTCCACAGTCTCTGCTTAGGGCTACTCGAAGAGAAAACAAATCATAGAGACAAAACTGGGAACTACTTTTTTGTCAAGTTTCAAAGAGTGACTACAAACCATGTTGGATTTAGAGTTCCAAATTCATCTATCTATATAGGAGAGAACCGAGGGAAACCTAAATATAAAAACGACTACTGTAGACGAACGCTTCAACCTAGAAGAACAAAATATGGTGACCAAGTGGGATTTGTGTACTGATCATTACCACCAAGTATCATCAAGACTGGGTGAAAAAATATTTGCTGGTATTTCGGAAACTCGTTATTTTTTAGAAGTTGGAAACCCCCTCAATGAAAGTGCTTTTCCACAGTCTGTGCCTAGGGTTACTTTAAGAGGAAACAACCATAGAGAAAAAACTGAGAAGTCCTTTATTTTGTCAAATTTCAAACAACTACTACAAACCATGTTGGATTTAGAGTTCCAAATTCATCTATCTATATAGGAGAGAACAGAGGGAAACCTAAATATAAAAACGACTACTGTAGACGAACGCTTCAACCTAGAAGAACAAAATTTGGTGAGCCATGTGGGATTTGTGTACTGATCATTACCACCAAGTATCATCACGATTGGTTGAAAAAATATTTGCTGGTATTTCGGAAAATCGTTATTTCTTAGAAGTTTGGCAACCCCTCTCAATGAAAGTGCTTTTCCACAGTCTGTGCCTAGGGCTATTTGAAGAGGAAACATCCATAGAGACAAACCTGAGAACTCCTTTATTTTGTCAAGTTTCAAAGGGCTACTACAAACCATGTTGTATTTAGAGTTATAAATTCATCAATCTATACAGGAGAGAACACAGGGAAACCTAAAAATATAAACTGCTACTGTGAACGAATGCTTCAACCTAGAAGAACAAAATTTGGTGAGCCAAGTGGGATTTGTGTACCGATCATTACCACCACGTATCATCAAGATGGAGTGAAAAAATATTTGCTGGTATTTGGGAAAATCGTAATTTCTTGGAAGCTTGGCAACCCCTTTCAATGAAAGTGCTTTTCCACAGTCTCTGCTTAGGGCTACTTGAAGAGGAAACAAATTATAGAGACAAACCTGAGAACTCCTTTATTATGTCAAGTATCAAATAGCTACTACAAACCTTGTTGGATTTAGATTTTCAAATTCATCTATCTACATAGGAGAGAACAGAGTGAAACCTAAACATAAAAACTGCTGCTGTAGACGAACACTTCAACATAGAAGAACAAAATTTGGTGAGCCAAGTGGGATTTGTGTACTGATCATTACCACCAAGTATCATCAAGATTGGGTGAAAAAATATTTGCTGGTATTTCGGAAACTCGGTATTTCTTAGATGCTTGGCTACCCCTCTCAATGAAAGTGCTTTTCCACAGTCTGTGCCTAGGGCTACTTGAATAGGAAACAAACCGTAGACACAAAAGTGAGAACTCCTTTATTTTGTCAAGTTTCAAAGACCTACTACAAACCATGTTGGATTAAGAGTTCCAAATTCATCTATCTATATAGGAGAGAACAGAGGGAATCCTAAAAATAAAAACTGCAACTGTAAACGAACGCTTCCACCTAGAAGAACAAAATTTGGTGAGCCAAGTGGGATTTGTGTTCTGATCATTACCACCAAGTATCATCAAGATTGGGTGAAAAAATATTTGCTGGTATTTCGGAAACTCGTTATTTCTTAGAAGCTTGGCAACCCCTCTCAATGAAACTGCTTTTCCACACTCTGTGCCTTGGGCTACTTGAAGAGGAAACAACCATAGAGACAAAACTGAGAACTCCTTTATTTTGTCAAGTTTCAAAGAGCTACTACAAACCATGTTGGATTTAGAGTTCCAATTTCATCTATCGATATAGTAGAGAACAGAGTGAAACCAAAAATAAAAACTGCAACTGTAAACGAATGCTTCAACCTAGAAGAACAAAATTTGGTGGGCCAAGTGGGATTTTTGTCCTTGTCATTACGACCACGTATCATCCAGATTGGGTGAAAAAATATTTGCTGGTATTTCGGAAACTCGTAATTTCTTGGAAGCTTGGCAACCCCTTTCAATGAAAGTGCTTATCCACAGTTTCTGCTTAGGGCTGCTTGAAGAGGAAACAAATAGTTGAGACAAAACTTAGAAGTCTTTTATTTTGTCAAGTTTCAAAGAGCTACTACAAACCCTGTTGGATTTAGAGTTCCAAATTCATCTATCTATATAGGAGAGAACAGAGTGAAACCGAAAAATATAAACTGCTACTGTAAAAGAACGCTTCAACCTAGAAGAACAATATTTGGTGAGTCAAGTGGGATTTGTGTACCGATTATTACCACCAAGTATCATCAAGTTTGGGTGAAAAATATTTGCTGGCATTTCGGAAACTCCTTATTTCTGGAAGCTTGGCAACCCCTTTCAATGAAAGTGCTTTTCCACAGTCTCTGCTTAGGGCTACTTGAAGAGGAAACAAACCATAGAGACAAAACTGAGAACTCCTTTATTTTGTCAGGTTTCAAAGAGAGACTACAAACCAAGTTGGATTTAGAGTTCCAAATTCATCTATCTATATAGGAGAGAACAGAGGGAAACCTAAATATAAAAACGACTACTGTAGACGAACGCTTCAACCTAGAAGAACAAAATTTGGTGAGCCAAGTGGGATTTGTGTTCTGATCATTACCACCAAGTATCATCAAGATTGGGTGAAAAAATATTTGCTGGTATTTCGGAAACTCGTTATTTCTTAGAAGCTTGGCAACCCCTCTCAATGAAACTGCTTTTCCACACTCTGTGCCTTGGGCTACTTGAAGAGGAAACAACCATAGAGACAAAACTGAGAACTCCTTTATTTTGTCAAGTTTCAAAGAGCTACTACAAACCATGTTGGATTTAGAGTTCCAATTTCATCTATCGATATAGTAGAGAACAGAGTGAAACCAAAAATAAAAACTGCAACTGTAAACGAATGCTTCAACCTAGAAGAACAAAATTTGGTGGGCCAAGTGGGATTTTTGTCCTTGTCATTACGACCACGTATCATCCAGATTTGGTGAAAAAATATTTGCTGGTATTTCGGAAACTCGTAATTTCTTGGAAGCTTGGCAACCCCTTTCAATGAAAGTGCTTTTCCACAGTCTCTGCTTAGGGCTACTCGAAGAGAAAACAAATCATAGAGACAAAACTGGGAATTACTTTTTTGTCAAGTTTCAAAGAGTGACTACAAACCATGTTGGATTTAGAGTTCCAAATTCATCTATCTATATAGGAGAGAACAGAGGGAAACCTAAATATAAAAACGACTACTGTAGACGAACGCTTCAACCTAGAAGAACAAAATTTGGTGAGCCAAGTGGGATTTGTGTTCTGATCATTACCACCAAGTATCATCAAGATTGGGTGAAAAAATATTTGCTGGTATTTCGGAAACTCGTTATTTCTTAGAAGCTTGGCAACCCCTCTCAATGAAACTGCTTTTCCACACTCTGTGCCTTGGGCTACTTGAAGAGGAAACAACCATAGAGACAAAACTGAGAACTCCTTTATTTTGTCAAGTTTCAAAGAGCTACTACAAACCATGTTGGATTTAGAGTTCCAATTTCATCTATCGATATAGTAGAGAACAGAGTGAAACCAAAAATAAAAACTGCAACTGTAAACGAATGCTTCAACCTAGAAGAACAAAATTTGGTGGGCCAAGTGGGATTTTTGTCCTTGTCATTACGACCACGTATCATCCAGATTTGGTGAAAAAATATTTGCTGGTATTTCGGAAACTCGTAATTTCTTGGAAGCTTGGCAACCCCTTTCAATGAAAGTGCTTTTCCACAGTCTCTGCTTAGGGCTACTCGAAGAGAAAACAAATCATAGAGACAAAACTGGGAACTACTTTTTTGTCAAGTTTCAAAGAGTGACTACAAACCATGTTGGATTTAGAGTTCCAAATTCATCTATCTATATAGGAGAGAACCGAGGGAAACCTAAATATAAAAACGACTACTGTAGACGAACGCTTCAACCTAGAAGAACAAAATTTGGTGACCAAGTGGGATTTGTGTACTGATCATTACCACCAAGTATCATCAAGACTGGGTGAAAAAATATTTGCTGGTATTTCGGAAACTCGTTATTTTTTAGAAGCTGGAAACCCCCTCAATGAAAGTGCTTTTCCACAGTCTGTGCCTAGGGCTACTTTAAGAGGAAACAACCATAGAGAAAAAACTGAGAAGTCCTTTATTTTGTCAAATTTCAAACAACTACTACAAACCATGTTGGATTTAGAGTTCCAAATTCATCTATCTATATAGGAGAGAACAGAGGAAACCTAAATATAAAAACGACTACTGTAGACGAACGCTTCAACCTAGAAGAACAAAATTTGGTGAGCCATGTGGGATTGTGTACTGATCATTACCACCAAGTATCATCACGATTGGTTGAAAAAATATTGCTGGTATTTCGGAAAATCGTTATTTCTTAGAAGTTTGGCAACCCCTCTCAATGAAAGTGCTTTTCCACAGTCTGTGCCTAGGGCTATTTGAAGAGGAAACATCCATAGAGACAAACCTGAGAACTCCTTTATTTTGTCAAGTTTCAAAGGGCTACTACAAACCATGTTGTATTTAGAGTTATAAATTCATCAATCTATACAGGAGAGAACACAGGGAAACCTAAAAATATAAACTGCTACTGTGAACGAATGCTTCAACCTAGAAGAACAAAATTTGGTGAGCCAAGTGGGATTTGTGTACCGATCATTACCACCACGTATCATCAAGATGGAGTGAAAAAATATTTGCTGGTATTTGGGAAAATCGTAATTTCTTGGAAGCTTGGCAACCCCTTTCAATGAAAGTGCTTTTCCACAGTCTCTGCTTAGGGCTACTTGAAGAGGAAACAAATTATAGAGACAAACCTGAGAACTCCTTTATTATGTCAAGTATCAAATAGCTACTACAAACCTTGTTGGATTTAGATTTTCAAATTCATCTATCTACATAGGAGAGAACAGAGTGAAACCTAAACATAAAAACTGCTGCTGTAGACGAACACTTCAACATAGAAGAACAAAATTTGGTGAGCCAAGTGGGATTTGTGTACTGATCATTACCACCAAGTATCATCAAGATTGGGTGAAAAAATATTTGCTGGTATTTCGGAAACTCGGTATTTCTTAGATGCTTGGCTACCCCTCTCAATGAAAGTGCTTTTCCACAGTCTGTGCGTAGGGCTACTTGAATAGGAAACAAACCGTAGACACAAAAGTGAGAACTCCTTTATTTTGTCAAGTTTCAAAGACCTACTACAAACCATGTTGGATTAAGAGTTCCAAATTCATCTATCTATATAGGAGAGAACAGAGGGAATCCTAAAAATAAAAACTGCAACTGTAAACGAACGCTTCCACCTAGAAGAACAAAATTTGGTGAGCCAAGTGGGATTTGTGTACTTGTCATACCACCACGTATCATCCAGATTGGGTGAAAAAATATTTGCTTGTATTTCGGAAACTCGTAATTTCTTGGAAGCTTGGCAACCCCTTTCAATGAAAGTGCTTATCCACAGTTTCTGCTTAGGGCTGCTTGAAGAGGAAACAAATAGTTGAGACAAAACTTAGAAGTCTTTTATTTTGTCAAGTTTCAAAGAGCTACTACAAACCCTGTTGGATTTAGAGTTCCAAATTCATCTATCTATATAGGAGAGAACAGAGTGAAACCGAAAAATATAAACTGCTACTGTAAAAGAACGCTTCAACCTAGAAGAACAATATTTGGTGAGTCAAGTGGGATTTGTGTACCGATTATTACCACCAAGTATCATCAAGTTTGGGTGAAAAATATTTGCTGGCATTTCGGAAACTCCTTATTTCTGGAAGCTTGGCAACCCCTTTCAATGAAAGTGCTTTTCCATAGTCTCTGCTTAGGGCTACTTGAAGAGGAAACAAACCATAGAGACAAAACTGAGAACTCCTTTATTTTGTCAGGTTTCAAAGAGAGACTACAAACCAAGTTGGATTTAGAGTTCCAAATTCATCTATCTATATAGGAGAGAACAGAGGGAAACCTAAATATAAAAACGACTACTGTAGACGAACGCTTCAACCTAGAAGAACAAAATTTGGTGAGCCAAGTGGGATTTGTGTTCTGATCATTACCACCAAGTATCATCAAGATTGGGTGAAAAAATATTTGCTGGTATTTCGGAAACTCGTTATTTCTTAGAAGCTTGGCAACCCCTCTCAATGAAACTGCTTTTCCACACTCTGTGCCTTGGGCTACTTGAAGAGGAAACAACCATAGAGACAAAACTGAGAACTCCTTTATTTTGTCAAGTTTCAAAGAGCTACTACAAACCATGTTGGATTTAGAGTTCCAATTTCATCTATCGATATAGTAGAGAACAGAGTGAAACCAAAAATAAAAACTGCAACTGTAAACGAATGCTTCAACCTAGAAGAACAAAATTTGGTGGGCCAAGTGGGATTTTTGTCCTTGTCATTACGACCACGTATCATCCAGATTTGGTGAAAAAATATTTGCTGGTATTTCGGAAACTCGTAATTTCTTGGAAGCTTGGCAACCCCTTTCAATGAAAGTGCTTTTCCACAGTCTCTGCTTAGGGCTACTCGAAGAGAAAACAAATCATAGAGACAAAACTGGGAATTACTTTTTTGTCAAGTTTCAAAGAGTGACTACAAACCATGTTGGATTTAGAGTTCCAAATTCATCTATCTATATAGGAGAGAACAGAGGGAAACCTAAATATAAAAACGACTACTGTAGACGAACGCTTCAACCTAGAAGAACAAAATTTGGTGAGCCAAGTGGGATTTGTGTTCTGATCATTACCACCAAGTATCATCAAGATTGGGTGAAAAAATATTTGCTGGTATTTCGGAAACTCGTTATTTCTTAGAAGCTTGGCAACCCCTCTCAATGAAACTGCTTTTCCACACTCTGTGCCTTGGGCTACTTGAAGAGGAAACAACCATAGAGACAAAACTGAGAACTCCTTTATTTTGTCAAGTTTCAAAGAGCTACTACAAACCATGTTGGATTTAGAGTTCCAATTTCATCTATCGATATAGTAGAGAACAGAGTGAAACCAAAAATAAAAACTGCAACTGTAAACGAATGCTTCAACCTAGAAGAACAAAATTTGGTGGGCCAAGTGGGATTTTTGTCCTTGTCATTACGACCACGTATCATCCAGATTTGGTGAAAAAATATTTGCTGGTATTTCGGAAACTCGTAATTTCTTGGAAGCTTGGCAACCCCTTTCAATGAAAGTGCTTTTCCACAGTCTCTGCTTAGGGCTACTCGAAGAGAAAACAAATCATAGAGGCAAAACTGGGAACTACTTTTTTGTCAAGTTTCAAAGAGTGACTACAAACCATGTTGGATTTAGAGTTCCAAATTCATCTATCTATATAGGAGAGAACCGAGGGAAACCTAAATATAAAAACGACTACTGTAGACGAACGCTTCAACCTAGAAGAACAAAATTTGGTGACCAAGTGGGATTTGTGTACTGATCATTACCACCAAGTATCATCAAGACTGGGTGAAAAAATATTTGCTGGTATTTCGGAAACTCGTTATTTTTTAGAAGTTGGAAACCCCCTCAATGAAAGTGCTTTTCCACAGTCTGTGCCTAGGGCTACTTTAAGAGGAAACAACCATAGAGAAAAAACTGAGAAGTCCTTTATTTTGTCAAATTTCAAACAACTACTACAAACCATGTTGGATTTAGAGTTCCAAATTCATCTATCTATATAGGAGAGAACAGAGGGAAACCTAAATATAAAAACGACTACTGTAGACGAACGCTTCAACCTAGAAGAACAAAATTTGGTGAGCCATGTGGGATTTGTGTACTGATCATTACCACCAAGTATCATCACGATTGGTTGAAAAAATATTTGCTGGTATTTCGGAAAATCGTTATTTCTTAGAAGTTTGGCAACCCCTCTCAATGAAAGTGCTTTTCCACAGTCTGTGCCTAGGGCTATTTGAAGAGGAAACATCCATAGAGACAAACCTGAGAACTCCTTTATTTTGTCAAGTTTCAAAGGGCTACTACAAACCATGTTGTATTTAGAGTTATAAATTCATCAATCTATACAGGAGAGAACACAGGGAAACCTAAAAATATAAACTGCTACTGTGAACGAATGCTTCAACCTAGAAGAACAAAATTTGGTGAGCCAAGTGGGATTTGTGTACCGATCATTACCACCACGTATCATCAAGATGGAGTGAAAAAATATTTGCTGGTATTTGGGAAAATCGTAATTTCTTGGAAGCTTGGCAACCCCTTTCAATGAAAGTGCTTTTCCACAGTCTCTGCTTAGGGCTACTTGAAGAGGAAACAAATTATAGAGACAAACCTGAGAACTCCTTTATTATGTCAAGTATCAAATAGCTACTACAAACCTTGTTGGATTTAGATTTTCAAATTCATCTATCTACATAGGAGAGAACAGAGTGAAACCTAAACATAAAAACTGCTGCTGTAGACGAACACTTCAACATAGAAGAACAAAATTTGGTGAGCCAAGTGGGATTTCTGTACTGATCATTACCACCAAGTATCATCAAGATTGGGTGAAAAAATATTTGCTGGTATTTCGGAAACTCGGTATTTCTTAGATGCTTGGCTACCCCTCTCAATGAAAGTGCTTTTCCACAGTCTGTGCGTAGGGCTACTTGAATAGGAAACAAACCGTAGACACAAAAGTGAGAACTCCTTTATTTTGTCAAGTTTCAAAGACCTACTACAAACCATGTTGGATTAAGAGTTCCAAATTCATCTATCTATATAGGAGAGAACAGAGGGAATCCTAAAAATAAAAACTGCAACTGTAAACGAACGCTTCCACCTAGAAGAACAAAATTTGGTGAGCCAAGTGGGATTTGTGTACTTGTCATACCACCACGTATCATCCAGATTGGGTGAAAAAATATTTGCTTGTATTTCGGAAACTCGTAATTTCTTGGAAGCTTGGCAACCCCTTTCAATGAAAGTGCTTATCCACAGTTTCTGCTTAGGGCTGCTTGAAGAGGAAACAAATAGTTGAGACAAAATTTAGAAGTCTTTTATTTTGTCAAGTTTCAAAGAGCTACTACAAACCCTGTTGGATTTAGAGTTCCAAATTCATCTATCTATATAGGAGAGAACAGAGTGAAACCGAAAAATATAAACTGCTACTGTAAAAGAACGCTTCAACCTAGAAGAACAATATTTGGTGAGTCAAGTGGGATTTGTGTACCGATTATTACCACCAAGTATCATCAAGTTTGGGTGAAAAATATTTGCTGGCATTTCGGAAACTCCTTATTTCTGGAAGCTTGGCAACCCCTTTCAATGAAAGTGCTTTTCCACAGTCTCTGCTTAGGGCTACTTGAAGAGGAAACAAACCATAGAGACAAAACTGAGAACTCCTTTATTTTGTCAGGTTTCAAAGAGAGACTACAAACCAAGTTGGATTTAGAGTTCCAAATTCATCTATCTATATAGGAGAGAACAGATTGAAACCTAAATATAAAAACGACTACTGTAGACGAACGCTTCAACCTAGAAGAACAAAATTTGGTGAGCCAAGTGGGATTTGTGTTCTGATCATTACCACCAAGTATCATCAAGATTGGGTGAAAAAATATTTGCTGGTATTTCGGAAACTCGTTATTTCTTAGAAGCTTGGCAACCCCTCTCAATGAAACTGCTTTTCCACACTCTGTGCCTTTGGCTACTTGAAGAGGAAACAACCATAGAGACAAAACTGAGAACTCCTTTATTTTGTCAAGTTTCAAAGAGCTACTACAAACCATGTTGGATTTAGAGTTCCAATTTCATCTATCGATATAGTAGAGAACAGAGTGAAACCAAAAATAAAAACTGCAACTGTAAACGAATGCTTCAACCTAGAAGAACAAAATTTGGTGGGCCAAGTGGGATTTTTGTCCTTGTCATTACGACCACGTATCATCCAGATTTGGTGAAAAAATATTTGCTGGTATTTCGGAAACTCGTAATTTCTTGGAAGCTTGGCAACCCCTTTCAATGAAAGTGCTTTTCCACAGTCTCTGCTTAGGGCTACTCGAAGAGAAAACAAATCATAGAGACAAAACTGGGAATTACTTTTTTGTCAAGTTTCAAAGAGTGACTACAAACCATGTTGGATTTAGAGTTCCAAATTCATCTATCTATATAGGAGAGAACAGAGGGAAACCTAAATATAAAAACGACTACTGTAGACGAACGCTTCAACCTAGAAGAACAAAATTTGGTGAGCCAAGTGGGATTTGTGTTCTGATCATTACCACCAAGTATCATCAAGATTGGGTGAAAAAATATTTGCTGGTATTTCGGAAACTCGTTATTTCTTAGAAGCTTGGCAACCCCTCTCAATGAAACTGCTTTTCCACACTCTGTGCCTTGGGCTACTTGAAGAGGAAACAACCATAGAGACAAAACTGAGAACTCCTTTATTTTGTCAAGTTTCAAAGAGCTACTACAAACCATGTTGGATTTAGAGTTCCAATTTCATCTATCGATATAGTAGAGAACAGAGTGAAACCAAAAATAAAAACTGCAACTGTAATCGAATGCTTCAACCTAGAAGAACAAAATTTGGTGGGCCAAGTGGGATTTTTGTCCTTGTCATTACGACCACGTATCATCCAGATTTGGTGAAAAAATATTTGCTGGTATTTCGGAAACTCGTAATTTCTTGGAAGCTTGGCAACCCCTTTCAATGAAAGTGCTTTTCCACAGTCTCTGCTTAGGGCTACTCGAAGAGAAAACAAATCATAGAGACAAAACTGGGAACTACTTTTTGTCAAGTTTCAAAGAGTGACTACAAACCATGTTGGATTTAGAGTTCCAAATTCATCTATCTATATAGGAGAGAACCGAGGGAAACCTAAATATAAAAACGACTACTGTAGACGAACGCTTCAACCTAGAAGAACAAAATTTGGTGACCAAGTGGGATTTGTGTACTGATCATTACCACCAAGTATCATCAAGACTGGGTGAAAAAATATTTGCTGGTATTTCGGAAACTCGTTATTTTTTAGAAGTTGGAAACCCCCTCAATGAAAGTGCTTTTCCACAGTCTGTGCCTAGGGCTACTTTAAGAGGAAACAACCATAGAGAAAAAACTGAGAAGTCCTTTATTTTGTCAAATTTCAAACAACTACTACAAACCATGTTGGATTTAGAGTTCCAAATTCATCTATCTATATAGGAGAGAACAGAGGGAAACCTAAATATAAAAACGACTACTGTAGACGAACGCTTCAACCTAGAAGAACAAAATTTGGTGAGCCATGTGGGATTTGTGTACTGATCATTACCACCAAGTATCATCACGATTGGTTGAAAAAATATTTGCTGGTATTTCGGAAAATCGTTATTTCTTAGAAGTTTGGCAACCCCTCTCAATGAAAGTGCTTTTCCACAGTCTGTGCCTAGGGCTATTTGAAGAGGAAACATCCATAGAGACAAACCTGAGAACTCCTTTATTTTGTCAAGTTTCAAAGGTCTACTACAAACCATGTTGTATTTAGAGTTATAAATTCATCAATCTATACAGGAGAGAACACAGGGAAACCTAAAAATATAAACTGCTACTGTGAACGAATGCTTCAACCTAGAAGAACAAAATTTGGTGAGCCAAGTGGGATTTGTGTACCGATCATTACCACCACGTATCATCAAGATGGAGTGAAAAATATTTGCTGGTATTTGGGAAAATCGTAATTTCTTGGAAGCTTGGCAACCCCTTTCAATGAAAGTGCTTTTCCACAGTCTCTGCTTAGGGCTACTTGAAGAGGAAACAAATTATAGAGACAAACCTGAGAACTCCTTTATTATGTCAAGTATCAAATAGCTACTACAAACCTTGTTGGATTTAGATTTTCAAATTCATCTATCTACATAGGAGAGAACAGAGTGAAACCTAAACATAAAAACTGCTGCTGTAGACGAACACTTCAACATAGAAGAACAAAATTTGGTGAGCCAAGTGGGATTTGTGTACTGATCATTACCACCAAGTATCATCAAGATTGGGTGAAAAAATATTTGCTGGTATTTCGGAAACTCGGTATTTCTTAGATGCTTGGCTACCCTCTCAATGAAAGTGCTTTTCCACAGTCTGTGCGTAGGGCTACTCGAAGAGAAAACAAATCATAGAGACAAAACCTGGAACTACTTTTTTGTCAAGTTTCAAAGAGTGACTACAAACCATGTTGGATTTAGAGTTCCAAATTCATCTATCTATATAGGAGAGAACCGAGGGAAACCTAAATATAAAAACGACTACTGTAGACGAACGCTTCAACCTAGAAGAACAAAATTTGGTGACCAAGTGGGATTTGTGTACTGATCATTACCACCAAGTATCATCAAGACTGGGTGAAAAAATATTTGCTGGTATTTCGGAAACTCGTTATTTTTCAGAAGTTGAAAACCCCCTCAATGAAAGTGCTTTTCCACAGTCTGTGCCTAGGGCTACTTTAAGAGGAAACAACCATAGAGAAAAAACTGAGAAGTCCTTTATTTTGTCAAGTTTCAAACAACTACTACAAACATGTTGGATTTAGAGTTCCAAATTCATCTATCTATATAGGAGAGAACAGAGGGAATCCTAAAAATAAAAACTGCAACTATAAACGAACACTTCCACCTAGAAGAACAAAATTTGGTGAGCCAAGTGGGATTTGTGTACTTGTCATACCACCACGTATCATCCAAGATTGGGTGAAAAAATATTTGCTGGTATTTCAGAAACTCGTAATTTCTTGGAAGCTTGGCAACCCCTTTCAATGAAAGTGCTTTTCCACAGTCTCGGCTTAGGGCTACTTGAAGAAAAAACAAACCATAGAGACAAAACTGAGATCTACTTTTCTTGGTCAAGTTTCAAAGAGCTACTACAAACCATGTTCTATTAGAGTTCCAAATTCATCTATCTATATAGGAGAGAACAGAGAGAAATCTAAATATAAAAACGATTACTGTAGATGAACGCTTCAACCTAGAAGAACAAAATTTGGTGGGCCAAGTGGGCTTTGTGTCCTTGTCATTACGACCACGTATCATCCAGATTGGGTGAAAAAATATTTGCTTGTATTTCGGAAACTCGTAATTTCTTGGAAGCTTGGCAACCCCTTTCAATGAAAGTGCTTATCCACAGTTTCTGCTTAGGGCTGCTTGAAGAGGAAACAAATAGTTGAGACAAAACTTAGAAGTCTTTTATTTTGTCAAGTTTCAAAGAGCTACTACAAACCCTGTTGGATTTAGAGTTCCAAATTCATCTATCTATATAGGAGAGAACAGAGTGAAACCGAAAAATATAAACTGCTACTGTAAAAGAACGCTTCAACCTAGAAGAACAATATTTGGTGAGTCAAGTGGGATTTGTGTACCGATTATTACCACCAAGTATCATCAAGTTTGGGTGAAAAATATTTGCTGGCATTTCGGAAACTCCTTATTTCTGGAAGCTTGGCAACCCCTTTCAATGAAAGTGCTTTTCCACAGTCTCTGCTTAGGGCTACTTGAAGAGGAAACAAACCATAGAGACAAAACTGAGAACTCCTTTATTTTGTCAGGTTTCAAAGAGAGACTACAAACCAAGTTGGATTTAGAGTTCCAAATTCATCTATCTATATAGGAGAGAACAGAGGGAAACCTAAATATAAAAACGACTACTGTAGACGAACGCTTCAACCTAGAAGAACAAAATTTGGTGAGCCAAGTGGGATTTGTGTTCTGATCATTACCACCAAGTATCATCAAGATTGGGTGAAAAAATATTTGCTGGTATTTCGGAAACTCGTTATTTCTTAGAAGCTTGGCAACCCCTCTCAATGAAACTGCTTTTCCACACTCTGTGCCTTGGGCTACTTGAAGAGGAAACAACCATAGAGACAAAACTGAGAACTCCTTTATTTTGTCAAGTTTCAAAGAGCTACTACAAACCATGTTGGATTTAGAGTTCCAATTTCATCTATCGATATAGTAGAGAACAGAGTGAAACCAAAAATAAAAACTGCAACTGTAAACGAATGCTTCAACCTAGAAGAACAAAATTTGGTGGGCCAAGTGGGATTTTTGTCCTTGTCATTACGACCACGTATCATCCAGATTTGGTGAAAAAATATTTGCTGGTATTTCGGAAACTCGTAATTTCTTGGAAGCTTGGCAACCCCTTTCAATGAAAGTGCTTTTCCAAGTCTCTGCTTAGGGCTACTCGAAGAGAAAACAAATCATAGAGACAAAACTGGGAACTACTTTTTTGTCAAGTTTCAAAGAGTGACTACAAACCATGTTGGATTTAGAGTTCCAAATTCATCTATCTATATAGGAGAGAACCGAGGGAAACCTAAATATAAAAACGACTACTGTAGACGAACGCTTCAACCTAGAAGAACAAAATTTGGTGACCAAGTGGGATTTGTGTACTGATCATTACCACCAAGTATCATCAAGACTGGGTGAAAAAATATTTGCTGGTATTTCGGAAACTCGTTATTTTTTAGAAGTTGGAAACCCCCTCAATGAAAGTGCTTTTCCACAGTCTGTGCCTAGGGCTACTTTAAGAGGAAACAACCATAGAGAAAAAACTGAGAAGTCCTTTATTTTGTCAAGTTTCAAACAACGACTACAAACCATGTTGGATTTAGAGTTCCAAATTCATCAATCTATACAGGAGAGAACAGAGGGAAACCTAAAAATATAAACTGCTACTGTAAACGAATGCTTCAACCTAGAAGAACAAAATTTGGTGAGCCAAGTGGGATTTGTGTACCGATCATTACCACCACGTACATCAAGATTGGGTGAAAAAATATTTTCTGGTATTTGGGAAAATCGTAATTTCTTGGAAGCTTGGCAACCCCTTTCAATGAAAGTGCTTTTCCACAGTCTCTGCTTAGGGCTACTTGAAGAGGAAACAAATTATAGAGACAAACCTGAGAACTCCTTTATTATGTCAAGTATCAAAGAGCTACTACAAACCTTGTTGGATTTAGAGTTTCAAATTCATCTATCTACATAGGAGAGAACAGAGTGAAACCTAAACATAAAAACTGCTGCTGTAGACGAACACTTCAACATAGAAGAACAAAATTTGGTGAGCCAAGTGGGATTTGTGTACTGATCATTACCACCAAGTATCATCAAGATTGGGTGAAAAAATATTTGCTGGTATTTCGGAAACTCGTTATTTCTTAGATGCTTGGCTACCCCTCTCAATGAAAGTGCTTTTCCACAGTCTGTGCCTAGGGCTACTTGAATAGGAAACAAACCGTAGACACAAAAGTGAGAACTCCTTTATTTTGTCAAGTTTCAAAGACCTACTACAAACCATGTTGGATTAAGAGTTCCAAATTCATCTATCTATATAGGAGAGAACAGAGGGAATCCTAAAAATAAAAACTGCAACTGTAAACGAACGCTTCCACCTAGAAGAACAAAATTTGGTGAGCCAAGTGGGATTTGTGTACTTGTCATACCACCACGTATCATTAAGATTGGGTGAAAAAATATTTGCTGGTATTTCAGAAACTCGTAATTTCTTGATAGCTTGGCAACCCCTTTCAATTAAAGTGCTTTTCGACAGTCTCGGCTTAGGGCTACTTGAAGAAAAAACAAACCATAGAGACAAAACTGAGATCTACTTTTCTTGGTCAAGTTTCAAAGAGGTACTACAAACCATGTTCTATTTAGAGTTCCAAATTCATCTATCTATATAGGAGAGAACAGAGAGAAATCTAAATATAAAAACGATTACTGTAGATGAACGCTTCAACCTAGAAGAACAAAATTTGGTGAGCCAAGTGGGATTTGTGTCCTTGTCATTACGACCACGTATCATCCAGATTGGGTGAAAAAATATTTGCTTGTATTTCGGAAACTCGTAATTTCTTGGAAGCTTGGCAACCCCTTTCAATGAAAGTGCTTATTCACAGTTTCTGCTTAGGGCTGCTTGAAGAGGAAACAAATAGTTGTAACAAAACTTAGAAGTCCTTTATTTTGTCAAGTTTCAAAGAGCTACTACAAACCCTGTTGGATTTAGAGTTCCAAATTCATCTATCTATATAGGAGAGAACAGAGTGAAACCGAAAAATATAAACTGCTACTGTAAAAGAACGCTTCAACCTAGAAGAACAATATTTGGTGAGTCAAGTGGGATTTGTGTACCGATTATTACCACCAAGTATCATCAAGTTTGGGTGAAAAATATTTGTTGGCAGTTCGGAAACTCCTTATTTCTGGAAGCTTGGCAACCCCTTTCAATGAAAGTGCTTTTCCACAGTCTCTGCTTAGGGCTACTTGAAGAGGAAACAAACCATAGAGACAAAACTGAGAACTCCTTTATTTTGTCAGGTTTCAAAGAGAGACTACAAACCAAGTTGGATTTAGAGTTCCAAATTCATCTATCTATATAGGAGAGAACAGAGGGAAACCTAAATATAAAAACGACTACTGTAGACGAACGCTTCAACCTAGAAGAACAAAATTTGGTGAGCCAAGTGGGATTTGTGTTCTGATCATTACCACCAAGTATCATCAAGATTGGGTGAAAAAATATTTGCTGGTATTTCGGAAACTCGTTATTTCTTAGAAGCTTGGCAACCCCTCTCAAGGAAACTGCTTTTCCACACTCTGTGTCTTGGGCTACTTGAAGAGGAAACAACCATAGAGACAAAACTGAGAACTCCTTTATTTTGTCAAGTTTCAAAGAGCTACTACAAACCATGTTGGATTTAGAGTACCAATTTCATCTATCGATATAGTAGAGAACAGAGTGAAACCAAAAATAAAAACTGCAACTGTAAACGAATGCTTCAACCTAGAAGAACAAAATTTGGTGGGCCAAGTGGGATTTTTGTCCTTGTCATTACGACCACGTATCATCCAGATTTGGTGAAAAAATATTTGCTGGTATTTCGGAAACTCGTAATTTCTTGGAAGCTTGGCAACCCCTTTCAATGAAAGTGCTTTTCCACAGACTCTGCTTAGGGCTACTCGAAGAGAAAACAAATCATAGAGACAAAATTGGGAACTACTTTTTTGTCAAGTTTCAAAGAGTGACTATAAACCATGTTGGATTTAGAGTTCCAAATTCATCTATCTATATAGGAGAGAACCGAGGGAAACCTAAATATAAAAACGACTACTGTAGACGAACGCTTCAACCTAGAAGAACAAAATTTGGTGACCAAGTGGGATTTGTGTACTGATCATTACCACCAAGTATCATCAAGACTGGGTGAAAAAATATTTGCTGGTATTTCGGAAACTCGTTATTTTTTAGAAGTTGGAAACCCCCTCAATGAAAGTGCTTTTCCACAGTCTGTGCCTAGGGCTACTTTAAGAGGAAACAACCATAGAGAAAAAACTGAGAAGTCCTTTATTTTGTCAAGTTTCAAACGACTACTACAAACCATGTTGGATTTAGAGTTCCAAATTCATCTATCTATATAGGAGAGAACAGAGGGAATCCTAAAAATAAAAACTGCAACTGTAAACGAACGCTTCCACCTAGAAGAACAAAATTTGGTGAGCCAAGTGGGATTTGTGTACTTGTCATACCACCACGTATCATCGAGATTGGGTGAAAAAATATTTGCTGGTATTTCAGAAACTCGTAATTTCTTGGAAGCTTGGCAACCCCTTTCAATGAAAGTGCTTTTCCACAGTCTCGGCTTAGGGCTACTTGAAGAAAAAACTAACCATAGAGACAAAACTGAGATCTACTTTTCTTGGTCAAGTTTCAAAGAGGTACTACAAACCATGTTCTATTTAGAGTTCCAAATTCATCTATCTATATAGGAGAGAACAGAGAGAAATCTAAATATAAAAACGATTACTGTAGATGAACGCTTCAACCTAGAAGAACAAAATTTGGTGAGCCAAGTGGGATTTGTGTCCTTGTCATTACGACCACGTATCATCCAGATTGGGTGAAAAAATATTTGCTTGTATTTCGGAAACTCGTAATTTCTTGGAAGCTTGGCAACCCCTTTCAATGAAAGTGCTTATTCACAGTTTCTGCTTAGGGCTGCTTGAAGAGGAAACAAATAGTTGTAACAAAACTTAGAAGTCCTTTATTTTGTCAAGTTTCAAAGAGCTACTACAAACCCTGTTGGATTTAGAGTTCCAAATTCATCTATCTATATAGGAGAGAACAGAGTGAAACCGAAAAATATAAACTGCTACTGTAAAAGAACGCTTCAACCTAGAAGAACAATATTTGGTGAGTCAAGTGGGATTTGTGTACCGATTATTACCACCAAGTATCATCAAGTTTGGGTGAAAAATATTTGTTGGCAGTTCGGAAACTCCTTATTTCTGGAAGCTTGGCAACCCCTTTCAATGAAAGTGCTTTTCCACAGTCTCTGCTTAGGGCTACTTGAAGAGGAAACAAACCATAGAGACAAAACTGAGAACTCCTTTATTTTGTCAGGTTTCAAAGAGAGACTACAAACCAAGTTGGATTTAGAGTTCCAAATTCATCTATCTATATAGGAGAGAACAGAGGGAAACCTAAATATAAAAACGACTACTGTAGACGAACGCTTCAACCTAGAAGAACAAAATTTGGTGAGCCAAGTGGGATTTGTGTTCTGATCATTACCACCAAGTATCATCAAGATTGGGTGAAAAAATATTTGCTGGTATTTCGGAAACTCGTTATTTCTTAGAACCTTGGCAACGCTCTCAAGGAAACTGCTTTTCCACACTCTGTGCCTTGGGCTACTTGAAGAGGAAACAACCATAGAGACAAAACTGAGAACTCCTTTATTTTGTCAAGTTTCAAAGAGCTACTACAAACCCTGTTGGATTTAGAGTTCCAAATTCATCTATCTATATAGGAGAGAACAGAGTGAAACCGAAAAATATAAACTGCTACTGTAAAAGAACGCTTCAACCTAGAAGAACAATATTTGGTGAGTCAAGTGGGATTTGTGTACCGATTATTACCACCAAGTATCATCAAGTTTGGGTGAAAAATATTTGCTGGCATTTCGGAAAATCCTTATTTCTGGAAGCTTGGCAACCCCTTTCAATGAAAGTGCTTTTCCACAGTCTCTGCTTAGGGCTACTTGAAGAGGAAACAAACCATAGAGACAAAACTGAGAACTCCTTTATTTTGTCAGGTTTCAAAGAGAGACTAAAAACCAAGTTGGATATAGAGTTCCAAATTCATCTATCTATATAGGAGAGAACAGAGGGAAACCTAAATATAAAAACGACTACTGTAGACGAACGCTTCAACCTAGAAGAACAAAATTTGGTGAGCCAAGTGGGATTTGTGTTCTGATCATTACCACCAAGTATCATCAAGATTGGGTGAAAAAATATTTGCTGCTATTTCGGAAACTCGTTATTTCTTAGAAGCTTGGCAACCCCTCTCAATGAAACTGCTTTTCCACACTCTGTGCCTTGGGCTACTTGAAGAGGAAACAACCATAGAGACAAAACTGAGAACTCCTTTATTTTGTCAAGTTTCAAAGAGCTACTACAAACAATGTTGGATTTAGAGTTCCAATTTCATCTATCGATATAGTAGAGAACAGAGTGAAACCAAAAATAAAAACTGCAACTGTAAACGAATGCTTCAACCTAGAAGAACAAAATTTGGTGGGCCAAGTGGGATTTTTGTCCTTGTCATTACGACCAGGAATCATCCAGATTTGGTGAAAAAATATTTGCTGGTATTTCGGAAACTCGTAATTTCTTGGAAGCTTGGCAACCCCTTTCAATGAAAGTGCTTTTCCACAGTCTCTGCTTAGGGCTACTCGAAGAGAAAACAAATCATAGAGACAAAACTGGGAACTACTTTTTTGTCAAGTTTCAAAGAGTGACTACAAACCATGTTGGATTTAGAGTTCCAAATTCATCTATCTATATAGGAGAGAACAGAGGGAAACCTAAATATAAAAACGACTACTGTAGACGAACGCTTCAACCTAGATGAACAAAATTTGGTGAGCCAAGTGGGATTTGTGTACTGATCATTACCACCAAGTATCATCAAGATTGGGTGAAAAAATATTTGCTGGTATTTCGGAAAATCGTTATTTCTTAGAAGTTTGGCAACCCCTCTCAATGAAAGTGCTTTTCCACAGTCTGTGCCTAGGGCTATTTGAAGAGGAAACATCCATAGAGACAAACCTGAGAACTCCTTTATTTTGTCAAGTTTCAAAGGTCTACTACAAACCATGTTGTATTTAGAGTTCCAAATTCATCAATCTATACAGGAGAGAACAGAGGGAAACCTAAAAATATAAACTGCTACTGTAAACGAATGCTTCAACCTAGAAGAACAAAATTTGGTGAGCCAAGTGGGATTTGTGTACCGATCATTACCACCACGTATCATCAAGATTGGGTGAAAAAATATTTGCTGGTATTTGGGAAAATCGTAATTTCTTGGAAGCTTGGCAACCCCTTTCAATGAAAGTGCTTTTCCACAGTCTCTGCTTAGGGTTACTTGAAGAGGAAACAAATTATAGAGACAAACCTGAGAACTCCTTTATTATGTCAAGTATCAAAGAGCTACTACAAACCTTGTTGGATTTAGAGTTTCAAATTCATCTATCTACATAGGAGAGAACAGAGTGAAACCTAAACATAAAAACTGCTGCTGTAGACGAACACTTCAACATAGAAGAACAAAATTTGGTGAGCCAAGTGGGATTTGTGTACTGATCATTACCACCAAGTATCATCAAGATTGGGTGAAAAAATATTTGCTGGTATTTCGGAAACTCGTTATTTCTTAGATGCTTGGCTACCCCTCTCAATGAAAGTGCTTTTCCACAGTCTGTGCCTAGGGCTACTTGAATAGGAAACAAACCGTAGACACAAAAGTGAGAACTCCTTTATTTTGTCAAGTTTCAAAGACCTACTACAAACCATGTTGGATTAAGAGTTCCAAATTCATCTATCTATATAGGAGAGAACAGAGGGAATCCTAAAAATAAAAACTGCAACTGTAAACGAACGCTTCCACCTAGAAGAACAAAATTTGGTGAGCCAAGTGGGATTTGTGTACTTGTCATACCACCACGTATCATCAAGATTGGGTGAAAAAATATTTGCTGGTGTTTCAGAAACTCGTAATTTCTTGATAGCTTGGCAACCCCTTTCAATTAAAGTGCTTTTCCACAGTCTCGGCTTAGGGCTACTTGAAGAAAAAACAAACCATAGAGACAAAACTGAGATCTACTTTTCTTGGTCAAGTTTCAAAGAGCTACTACAAACCATGTTCTATTTAGAGTTCCAAATTCATCTATCTATATAGGAGAGAACAGAGAGAAATCTAAATATAAAAACGATTACTGTAGATGAACGCTTCAACCTAGAAGAACAAAATTTGGTGGGCCAAGTGGGCTTTGTGTCCTTGTCATTACGACCACGTATCATCCAGATTGGGTGAAAAAATATTTGCTTGTATTTCGGAAACTCGTAATTCTTGGAAGCTTGGCAACCCCTTTCAATGAAAGTGCTTATCCACAGTTTCTGCGTAGGGCTGCTTGAAGAGGAAACAAATAGTTGAGACAAAACTTAGAAGTCTTTTATTTTGTCAAGTTTCAAAGAGCTACTACAAACCCTGTTGGATTTAGAGTTCCAAATTCATCTATCTATATAGGAGAGAACAGTGTGAAACCGAAAAATATAAACTGCTACTGTAAAAGAACGCTTCAACCTAGAAGAACAATATTTGGTGAGTCAAGTGGGATTTGTGTACCGATTATTACCACCAAGTATCATCAAGTTTGGGTGAAAAATATTTGCTGGCATTTCGGAAACTCCTTATTTCTGGAAGCTTGGCAACCCCTTTCAATGAAAGTGCTTTTCCACAGTCTCTGCTTAGGGCTACTTGAAGAGGAAACAAACCATAGAGACAAAACTGAGAACTCCTTTATTTTGTCAGGTTTCAAAGAGAGACTAAAAACCAAGTTGGATATAGAGTTCCAAATTCATCTATCTATATAGGAGAGAACAGAGGGAAACCTAAATATAAAAACGACTACTGTAGACGAACGCTTCAACCTAGAAGAACAAAATTTGGTGAGCCAAGTGGGATTTGTGTTCTGATCATTACCACCAAGTATCATCAAGATTGGGTGAAAAAATATTTGCTGGTATTTCGGAAACTCGTTATTTCTTAGAAGCTTGGCAACCCCTCTCAATGAAACTGCTTTTCCACACTCTGTGCCTTGGGCTACTTGAAGAGGAAACAACCATAGAGACAAAACTGAGAACTCCTTTATTTTGTCAAGTTTCAAAGAGCTACTACAAACCATGTTGGATTTAGAGTTCCAAATTCATCTATCGATATAGTAGAGAACAGAGTGAAACCAAAAATAAAAACTGCAACTGTAAACGAATGCTTCAACCTAGAAGAACAAAATTTGGTGGGCCAAGTGGGATTTTTGTCCTTGTCATTACGACCACGTATCATCCAGATTTGGTGAAAAAATATTTGCTGGTATTTCGGAAACTCGTAATTTCTTGGAAGCTTGGCAACCCCTTTCAATGAAAGTGCTTTTCCACAGTCTCTGCTTAGGGCTACTCGAAGAGAAAACAAATCATAGAGACAAAACTGGGAACTACTTTTTTGTCAAGTTTCAAAGAGTGACTACAAACCATGTTGGATTTAGAGTTCCAAATTCATCTATCTATATAGGAGAGAACAGAGGGAAACCTAAATATAAAAACGACTACTGTAGACGAACGCTTCAACCTAGATGAACAAAATTTGGTGAGCCAAGTGGGATTTGTGTACTGATCATTACCACCAAGTATCATCAAGACTGGGTGAAAAAATATTTGCTGGTATTTCGGAAACTCGTTATTTTTTAGAAGTTGGAAACCCCCTCAATGAAAGTGCTTTTCCACAGTCTGTGCCTAGGGCTACTTTAAGAGGAAACAACCATAGAGAAAAAACTTAAAAGTCCTTTATTTTGTCAAGTTTCAAACAACTACTACAAACCATGTTGGATTTAGAGTTCCAAATTCATCTATCTATATAGGAGAGAACAGAGGGAAACCTAAATATAGAAACGACTACTGTAGACGAACGCTTCAACCTAGAAGAACAAAATTTGGTGAGCCATGTGGGATTTGTGTACTGATCATTACCACCAAGTATCATCAAGATTGGTTGAAAAAATATTTGCTGGTATTTCGGAAAATCGTTATTTCTTAGAAGTTTGGCAACCCCTCTCAATGAAAGTGCTTTTCCACTGTCTGTGCCTAGGGTTATTTGAATAGGAAACATCCATAGAGACAAACCTGAGAACTCCTTTATTTTGTCAAGTTTCAAAGGGCTACTACAAACCATGTTGTATTTAGAGTTCCAAATTCATCAATCTATACAGGAGAGAACAGAGGGAAACCTAAAAATATAAACTGCTACTGTAAACGAATGCTTCAACCTAGAAGAACAAAATTTGGTGAGCCAAGTGGGATTTGTGTACCGATCATTACCACCACGTATCATCAAGATTGGGTGAAAAAATATTTGCTGGTATTTGGGAAAATCGTAATTTCTTGGAAGCTTGGCAACCCCTTTCAATGAAAGTGCTTTTCCACAGTCTCTGCTTAGGGCTACTTGAAGAGGAAACAAATTATAGAGACAAACCTGAGAACTCCTTTATTATGTCAAGTATCAAAGAGCTACTACAAACCTTGTTGGATTTAGAGTTTCAAATTCATCTATCTACATAGGAGAGAACAGAGTGAAACCTAAACATAAAAACTGCTGCTGTAGACGAACACTTCAACATAGAAGAACAAAATTTGGTGAGCCAAGTGGGATTTGTGTACTGATCATTACCACCAAGTATCATCAAGATTGGGTGAAAAAATATTTGCTGGTATTTCGGAAACTCGGTATTTCTTAGATGCTTGGCTACCCCTCTCAATGAAAGTGCTTTTCCACAGTCTGTGCGTAGGGCTACTCGAAGAGAAAACAAATCATAGAGACAAAACCTGGAACTACTTTTTTGTCAAGTTTCAAAGAGTGACTACAAACCATGTTGGATTTAGAGTTCCAAATTCATCTATCTATATAGGAGAGAACCGAGGGAAACCTAAATATAAAAACGACTACTGTAGACGAACGCTTCAACCTAGAAGAACAAAATTTGGTGACCAAGTGGGATTTGTGTACTGATCATTACCACCAAGTATCATCAAGACTGGGTGAAAAAATATTTGCTGGTATTTTGGAAACTCGTTATTTGTTAGAAGCTTGGCAACAACTCTCAATGAAAGGGCTTTTCCACAGATTGTGCCTAGGCCTACATAAAGAGGAAACAAACCATAGAGACAAAACTGAGAACTCCTTTATTTTGTCAAGTTTCAAAGACCTAC
Source organism: Callospermophilus lateralis (assembly GCF_048772815.1). Classification (NCBI taxonomy): domain Eukaryota; kingdom Metazoa; phylum Chordata; class Mammalia; order Rodentia; family Sciuridae; genus Callospermophilus; species Callospermophilus lateralis. The sequence continues at coordinate 40,753 of NW_027514026.1, forward strand.
TACAAACCATGTTGGATTAAGAGTTCCAAATTCATCTATCTATATAGGAGAGAACAGAGGGAATCCTAAAAATAAAAACTGCAACTGTAAACGAACGCTTCCACCTAGAAGAACAAAATTTGGTGAGCCAAGTGGGATTTGTGTACTTGTCATACCACCACGTATCATCAAGATTGGGTGAAAAAATATTTGCTGGTATTTCAGAAACTCGTAATTTCTTGGAAGCTTGGCAACCCCTTTCAATGAAAGTGCTTTTCCACAGTCTCGGCTTAGGGCTACTTGAAGAAAAAACAAACCATAGAGACAAAACTGAGATCTACTTTTCTTGGTCAAGTTTCAAAGAGCTACTACAAACCATGTTCTATTTAGAATCCAAATTCATCTATCTATATAGGAGAGAACAGAGAGAAATCTAAATATAAAAACGATTACTGTAGATGAACGCTTCAACCTAGAAGAACAAAATTTGGTGAGCCAAGTGGGATTTGTGTCCTTGTCATTACGACCACGTATCATCCAGATTGGGTGAAAAAATATTTGCTTGTATTTCGGAAACTCGTAATTTCTTGGAAGCTTGGCAACCCCTTTCAATGAAAGTGCTTATCCACAGTTTCTGCTTAGGGCTGCTTGAAGAGGAAACAAATAGTTGAGACAAAACTTAGAATTCCTTTATTTTGTCAAGTTTCAAAGAGCTACTAAAAACCATGTTGGATTTAGAGTTCCAAATTCATCTATCTATATAGGAGAGAACAGAGGGAAACCTAAATATAAAAACGAGTACTGTAGACGAACGCTTCAACCTAGAAGAACAAAATTTGGTGAGCCAAGTGGGATTTGTGTACTGATCATTACCACCAAGTATCATCAAGATTGGGTGAAAAAATATTTGCTGGTATTTCGGAAAGTCGTTATTTCTTAGAAGCTTGGCAACCCCTCTCAATGAAACTGCTTTTCCACAGTCTCGGCTTAGGGCTACTTGAAGAAAAAACAAACCATAGAGACAAAACTGAGATCTACATTTCTTGGTCAAGTTTCAAAGAGCTACTACAAACCATGTTGGATTTAGAGTTCCAGATTCATCTATCTATATAGGAGAGAACAGAGAGAAATCTAAATATAAAAATGATTACTGTAGATGAACGCTTCAACCTAGAAGAACAAAATTTGGTGAGCCAAGTGGGATTTGTGTCCTTGTCATTATGACCACGTATCATCCAGATTGGGTGGAAAAATATTTGCTTGTATTTCGGAAACTCGTAATTTCTTGGAAGCTTGGCAACCCCTTTCAATGAAAGTGCTTATCCACAGTTTCTGCTTAGGGCTACTTGAATAGGAAACAAACCGTAGACACAAAAGTGAGAACTCCTTTATTTTGTCAAGTTTCAAAGAGCTACTACAAACCATGTTGGATTAAGAGTTCCAAATTCATCTATCTATATAGGAGAGAACAGAGGGAATCCTAAAAATAAAAACTGCTACTGTAAACGAACGCTTCAACCTAGAAGAACAAAATTTGGTGAGCCAAGTGGGATTGTTGTACCGATCATTACCACCAGGTATCATCAACATTGGGTGAAAAAATATTTGCTGGTATTTCGGAAACTCGTAATTTCTTGGAAGCTTGGCAACCCCTTTCAATGAAAGTGCTTTTCCACTGTTTCTGCTTAGGGCTACTTGAAGAGGAAACAAACCATAGAGACAAATCAGAGAACTACTTTTTTTGTCAAGTTTCAAAGAGCTACTAGAAACCATGTTGAATTTAGAGTTCCAAATTCAACTATCTATATAGGAGGGAACAGAGTGAAACCTAAAAATATAAACTTCTACTGTAAAAGAACGCTTCAACCTAGAAGAACAAAATTTGGTGAGTCAAGTGGGATTTGTGTACCGATCATTACCACCAAGTATCATCAAGAATGGGTGAAAAAATATTTGCTGGTATTTCGGAAACTCGTTATTTTTTAGAAGCTTGGCAAACCCTCTCAATGAAAGTGCTTTTCCACATTCTGTGCCTAGGGCTACTTGAAGAGGAAACAACCATAGAGACAAAACTGAGAACTCCTTTATTTTGTCAAGTTTCAAAGAGCTACTACAAACCATGTTGGATTTAGAGTTCCAAATTCATCTATCTATATAGGAGAGAACAGAGGGAAACCTAAATTAAAAAAACGACTACTGTAGACGAACGCTTCAACCTAGTAGAACAAAATTTGGTGAGCCAAGTGGGATTTGTTTCCTGATCATTACCACAATATATCATCAAGATTGGGTGAAAAAATATTTGCTGGTATTTCGGAAACAGGTTATTTCTTAGAAGGTTAGCAACCCTTCTATATGAATGTGCTTTTCCAAGTCTGTGCCTAGGGCTACTTGAAGAGGAAACAAACCATAGAGACAAAACTGAGAACTCCTTTATTTTGTCAAGTTTCAAAGAGCTACTACAAACCATGTTGGATTTAGAGTTCCAATTTCATCTATAAATATAGGAGAGAACAGAGGGAAACCAAAAATAAAAACTGCAACTGTAAACGAATGCTTCAACCTAGTAGAACAAAATTTGGTGGGCCAAGTGGGCTTTGTGTCCTTGTCATTATGACCACGTATCATCCAGATTGGGTGAAAAAATATTTGCTGGTATTTCGGAAACTCGTAATTTCTTGGAAGCTTGGCAACCCCTTTCAATGAAAGTGCTTTTCCACAGTCTCTGCTTAGGGCTACTTGAAGATTAAACAAATGATAGAGACAAACCTGAGAACTCCTTTATTATGTCAAGTTTCAAAGAGCTACTACAAACCTTGTTGGATTTAGAGTTCCAAATTCATCTATCTACATAGGAGAGAACAGAGTGAATCCTAAACATAAAAACTGCTACTGTCGAGGAACACTTCAACCTAGAAGAAAAAAATTTGGTGAGCCCACTGGGATTTGTGTACTGATCATTACCACAAAGTATCATCAAGATTGGGTGAAAAAATATTTGCTGGTATTTCGGAAACCCGTTATTTCTTAGAAGCTTGGCAACCCCTCTCCATGAAAGTGCTTTTCCACAGTCTGTGCCTAGGGCTACTTGAATAGGAAACAAACCGTAGAGACAAAAGTGAGAAATTATTTATTTTGTCAAGTTTCAAAGAGCTACTACAAACCATGTTGGATTAAGAGTTCCAAATTCATCTATTTATATAGGAGAGAACAGCGGGAAACCTAAAAATAAATACTGCTACTGTAAACGAACGCTTCAACCTAGAAGAACAAAATTTGGTGAGCCAATTGGGATTTGTGTACTTGTCATTAGTACCAAGTATCATCAAGATTGAGTGAAAAAATATTTGCTGGTATTTCGGAAACTCGTAATTTCTTGGAAGCTTGGCAACCCCTTTCAATGAAAGTGGTTTTCCACAGTCTCTGCTTAGGGCTACTTGAAGAGGAAACAAATCATAGAGACAAAACTGAGAACTCCTTTATTTTGTCAATTTTCAAAGAGCTACTACAAACCATGTTGGATTTTCAGTTCCAAATTCATCTATCTATATGGGAGAGAACAGAGTGAAACCTAAAAATATAAACTGCTACTGTAAACGAACACTTCAAACTAGAAGAACACAATTTGGTGAGCCATGTGGAATTTGTGTACCGATCATTACCACCAAGTATCATCAAGATTGGGTGAAAAAATTTTTGCTGGTATTTCGGAAACTCGTTATTTCTTCGAAGATTGGCAAACCCTCTCAATGAAAGTGTTTTTCCACAGTCTGTTCCTAGGGCTATTTGAAGGGGAAACATCCATAGAGACAAACCTGAGAACTCCTTTATTTTGTCAAGTTTCAAAGGGCTACTACAAACCATGTTGGATTTAGAGTTCCAAATTCATCTATCTATACAGGAGAGAACAGAGGGAAACCTAAAAATATAAACTGCTACTGTAAACGAATGCTTCAACCTAGAAGAACAAAATTTGGTGAGCCAAGTGGGAATTGTTTACCGATCATTACCACCACGTATCATCAAGATTGGGTGAAAAAATATTTGCTGGTATGTCAGAAAATCGTAATTTCTTGGAAGCTTGGCAACCCCATTCAATGAAAGTGCTTTTCCACAGTCTCTGATTAGGGCTACTTGAAGAGGAAACAAATTATAGAGACAAACCTGAGAACTCCTTTATTATGTCAAGTTTCAAAGAGCTACTACAAACCATGTTGGATTTAGAGTTCCAATTTCAACTATCGATATAGTAGAGAACAGAGTGAAACCAAAAATAAAAACTGCAACTGTAAACGAATGCTTCAACCTAGAAGAACAGAATTTGGTGAGCCAAGTGGGATTTGTGTACTGATAATTACCACCAAGTATCATCAAGATTGGGTGAAAAAATATTTGCTGGTATTTCGGAAACTCGTAATTTCTTGGAAGCTTGGCAACCCCTTTCAATGAAATTGCTTTTCCACAGTCTCTGCTTAGGGCTACTTGAAGAGGAAACAAACCATAGAGACAAAACTGAGAACTCCTTAATTTTGTCAAGTTTCAAAGAGAGACTACAAACCAAGTTGGATTTAGAGTTCCAAATTCATCTATCTATATAGGAGAGAACAGAGGGAAACCTAAATATAAAAACGACTACTGTAGACGAACGCTTCAACCTACAAGAACAAAATTTGGTGAGCCAAGTGGGATTTGTGTAGTGATCATTACCACCAAGTATCATCAAGATTGGGTGAAAAAATATTTGCTGGTATTTCGGAAACTCGTTATTTCTTAGAAGCTTGGCAACCCATCTCAATGAAACTGCTTTTCCACAGTCTGTGCCTTGGGCTACTTGAAGAGGAAACAACCACAGAAGCAAAACTGAGAATTCCTTTATTTTGTCAAGTTTCAAAGAGCTACTACAAACCATGTTGGATTTAGAGTTCCAGATTCATCTATCTATATAGGAGAGAACAGAGAGAAATCTAAATATAAAAATGATTACTGTAGATGAACGCTTCAACCTAGAAGAACAAAATTTGGTGAGCCAAGTGGGATTTGTGTCCTTGTCATTATGATCACGTATCATCCAGATTGGGTGGAAAAATATTTGCTTGTATTTCGGAAACTCGTAATTTCATGGAAGCTTGGCAACCCCTTTCAATGAAAGTGCTTATCCACAGTTTCTGCTTAGGGCTACTTGAATAGGAAACAAACCGTAGAAACAAAAGTGAGAACTCCTTTATTTTGTCAAGTTTCAAAGAGCTACTACAAACCATGTTGGATTAAGAGTTCCAAATTCATCTATCTATATAGGAGAGAACAGAGGGAATCCTAAAAATAAAAACTGCTACTGTAAACGAACGCTTCAACCTAGAAGAACAAAATTTGGTGAGCCAAGTGGGATTGTTGTACCGATCATTACCACCAGGTATCATCAACATTGGGTGAAAAAATATTTGCTGGTATTTCGGAAACTCGTAATTTCTTGGAAGCTTGGCAACCCCTTTCAATGAAAGTGCTTTTCCACTGTTTCTGCTTAGGGCTACTTGAAGAGGAAACAAACCATAGAGACAAATCAGAGAACTACTTTTTTTGTCAAGTTTCAAAGAGCTACTACAAACCATGTTGAATTTAGAGTTCCAAATTCAACTATCTATATAGGAGAGAACAGAGTGAAACCTAAAAATATAAACTTCTACTGTAAAAGAACGCTTCAACCTAGAAGAACAAAATTTGGTGAGTCAAGTGGGATTTGTGTACCGATCATTACCACCAAGTATCATCAAGATTGGGTGAAAAAGTATTTGCTGGTATTTCGGAAACTCGTTATTTTTTAGAAGCTTGGCAAACCCTCTCAATGAAAGTGCTTTTCCACATTCTGTGCCTAGGGCTACTTGAAGAGGAAACAACCATAGAGACAAAACTGAGAACTCCTTTATTTTGTCAAGTTTCAAAGAGCTACTACAAACCATGTTGGATTTAGAGTTCCAAATTCATCTATCTATATAGGAGAGAACAGAGGGAAACCTAAATTAAAAAAACGACTACTGTAGACGAACGCTTCAACCTAGTAGAACAAAATTTGGTGAGCCAAGTGGGATTTGTTTCCTGATCATTACCACAATGTATCATCAAGATTGGGTGAAAAAATATTTGCTGGTATTTCGGAAACATGTTATTTCTTAGAAGGTTAGCAACCCTTCTATATGAATGTGCTTTTCCAAGTCTGTGCCTAGGGCTACTTGAAGAGGAAACAAACCATAGAGACAAAACTGAGAACTCCTTTATTTTGTCAAGTTTCAAAGAGCTACTAAAAACCATGTTGGATTTAGAGTTCCAATTTCATCTATCAATATAGGAGAGAACAGAGGGAAACCAAAAATAAAAACTGCAACTGTAAACGAATGCTTCAACCTAGAAGAACAAAATTTGGTGGGCCAAGTGGGCTTTGTGTCCTTGTCATTATGACCACGTATCATCCAGATTGGGTGAAAAAATATTTGCTGGTATTTCGGAAACTCGTAATTTCTTGGAAGCTTGGCAACCCCTTTCAATGAAAGTGCTTTTCCACAGTCTCTGCTTAGGGCTACTTGAAGAGGAAACAAATTATAGAGACAAACCTGAGAACTCCTTTATTATGTCAAGTTTCAAAGAGCTACTACAAACCTTGTTGGATTTAGAGTTCCAAATTCATCTATCCACATAGGAGAGAACAGAGTGAATCCTAAACATAAAAACTGCTACTGTCGAAGAACACTTCAACCTAGAAGAAAAAAATTTGGTGAGCCCACTGGGATTTGTGTACTGATCATTACCACAAAGTATCATCAAGATTGGGTGAAAAAATATTTGCTGGTATTTCGGAAACCCGTTATTTCTTAGAAGCTTGGCAACCCCTCTCCATGAAAGTGCTTTTCCACAGTCTGTGCCTAGGGCTACTTGAATAGGAAACAAACCGTAGAGACAAAAGTGAGAAATCCTTTATTTTGTCAAGTTTCATAGAGCTACTACAAACCATGTTGGATTAAGAGTTCCAAATTCATCTATTTATATAGGAGAGAACAGCGGGAAACCTAAAAATAAATACTGCTACTGTAAACGAACGCTTCAACCTAGAAGAACAAAATTTGGTGAGCCAATTGGGATTTGTGTACTTGTCATTAGTACCAAGTATCATCAAGATTGAGTGAAAAAATATTTGCTGGTATTTCGGAAACTCGTAATTTCTTGGAAGCTTGGCAACCCCTTTCAATGAAAGTGGTTTTCCACAGTCTCTGCTTAGGGCTACTTGAAGAGGAAACAAATCATAGAGACAAAACTGAGAACTCCTTTATTTTGTCAATTTTCAAAGAGCTACTACAAACCATGTTGGATTTACAGTTCCAAATTCATCTATCTATATGGGAGAGAACAGAGTGAAACCTAAAAATATAAACTGCTACTGTAAACGAACACTTCAAACTAGAAGAACACAATTTGGTGAGCCAAGTGGAATTTGTGTACCGATCATTACCACCAAGTATCATCAAGATTGGGTGAAAAAATTTTTGCTGGTATTTTGGAAACTCGTTATTTCTTCGAAGATTGGCAAACCCTCTCAATGAAAGTGTTTTTCCACAGTCTGTTCCTAGGGCTATTTGAAGGGGAAACATCCATAGAGACAAACCTGAGAACTCCTTTATTTTGTCAAGTTTCAAAGGGCTACTACAAACCATGTTGGATTTAGAGTTCCAAATTCATCTATCTATACAGGAGAGAACAGAGGGAAACCTAAAAATATAAACTGCTACTGTAAACGAATGCTTCAACCTAGAAGAACAAAATTTGGTGAGCCAAGTGGGATTTGTATACCGATCATTACCACCACGTATCATCAAGATTGGGTGAGAAAATATTTGCTGGTATGTCAGAAAATCGTAATTTCTTGGAAGCTTGGCAACCCCATTCAATGAAAGTGCTTTTCCACAGTCTCTGCTTAGGGCTACTTGAAGAGGAAACAAATTATAGAGACAAACTTGAGAACTCCTTTATTATGTCAAGTTTCAAAGAGCTACTAGAAAACCATGTTGGATTTAGAGTTCCAATTTCAACTATCGATATAGTAGAGAACAGAGTGAAACCAAAAATAAAAACTGCAAATGTAAACGAATGCTTCAACCTAGAAGAACAGAATTTGGTGAGCCAAGTGGGATTTGTGTACTGATAATTACCACCAAGTATCATCAAGATTGGGTGAAAAAATATTTGCTGGTATTTCGGAAACTCGTAATTTCTTGGAAGCTTGGCAACCCCTTTCAATGAAATTGCTTTTCCACAGTCTCTGCTTAGGGCTACTTGAAGAGGAAACAAACCATAGAGACAAAACTGAGAACTCCTTTATTTTGTCAAGTTTCAAAGAGAGACTACAAACCAAGTTGGATTTAGAGTTCCAAATTCATCTATCTATATAGGAGAGAACAGAGGGAAACCTAAATATAAAAACGACTACTGTAGACGAACGCTTCAACCTACAAGAACAAAATTTGGTGAGCCAAGTGGGATTTGTGTAGTGATCATTACCACCAAGTATCATCAAGATTGGGTGAAAAAATATTTGCTGGTATTTCGGAAACTCGTTATTTCTTAGAAGCTTGGCAACCCATCTCAATGAAACTGCTTTTCCACAGTCTGTGCCTTGAGCTACTTGAAGAGGAAACAACCACAGAAGCAAAACTGAGAATTCCTTTATTTTGTCAAGTTTCAAAGAGCTACTACAAACCATGTTGGATTTAGAGTTCTAATTTCATCTATCTATATAGTAGAGAACAGAGTGAAACCAAAAATAAAAACTGCAACTGTAAACGAACGCTTCCACCTAGAAGAACAAAATTTGGTGAGCCAAGTGGGATTTGTGTACTTGTCATTACCACCACGTATCATCAAGATTGGGTGAAAAAATATTTGCTGGTATTTCAGAAACTCGTAATTTCTTGGAAGCTTGGCAACCCATTTCAATGAAAGTGCTTTTCCACAGTCTCGGCTTAGGGCTACTTGAAGAAAAAACAAACCATAGAGACAAAACTGAGATCTACTTTTCTTGGTCAAGTTTCAAACAGCTACTACAAACCATGTTGGATTTAGAGTTCCAAATTCATCTATCTATATAGGAGAGAACAGAGAGAAATCTAAATATAAAAACGATTACTGTAGATGAACGCTTCAACCTAGAAGAACAAAATTTGGTGAGCCAAGTGGGATGTGTCCTTGTCTATACGACCACGTATCATCCAGATTGGTTAAAAAAATTTTTGCTTGTATTTCGGAAACTCGTAATTTCTTGGAAGCTTGGCAACCCCTTTGAATGAAAGTGCTTATCCACAGTTTCTGCTTAGGGCTACTTGAAGAGGAAACAAATCGTTGAGACAAAACATAGAATTCCTTTATTTTTTCAAGTTTCAAAGAGCTACTACTAACCATGTTGGATTTAGAGTTCCAAATTCATCTATCTATATAGGAGAGAACAGAGGGAAACCTAAATATAAACACGACTACTGTAGACGAACGCTTCAACCTAGAAGAACAAAATTTGGTGAGCCAAGTGGGATTTGTGTACTGATCATTACCACCAAGTATCATCAAGATTGGGTGAAAAAATATTTGCTGGTATTTCGGAAACTCGTTATTTCTTAGAAGCTTGGCAACCCCTCTCAATGAAAGTGCTTTTCCACAGTCTCTGCTTAGGGCTACTTGAATAGGAAACAAACCGTAGAGACAAAAGTGAAAAATCCTTTATTTTATCAAGTTTCAAAGAGCTACTACAAACCATGTTGGATTAAGAGTTCCAAATTCATCTATTTATATAGGAGAGAACAGAAGGAAACCTAAAAATAAAAACTGCTACTGTAAACGAAAGCTTCAACCTAGAAGAATAAAATTTGGTGAGCCAAGTGGGATTTTTGTACCGATCATTACCACCACGTATCATCAAGATTGGGTGAAAAAATATTTGCTGCTAGTTCGGAAACTCGTAATTTCTTGGAAGCTTGGCAAACCTTTTCAATGAAAGAGCTTTTTCTCAGTTTCTTCTTAGGGCTACTTGAAGAGGAAACAAATATTAGAGGCAAATTTAGAATTCCTTTATTTTCTCAAGTTTCAAAGAGCTACTACAAACCATGTTGGATTTAGAGTTCCAAATTCATCTATCTATATAGGAGAGAACCGGGGAAAACCTAAAAATATAAACTGCTACTGTAAAAGAAAGCTTGAACCTAGAAGAACAAAATTTGGTGAGTCAAGTGGGATTTATGTACCGATCATTACTACCAGGTATCATCAAGATTGTTTGAAAAAAATATTTGCGGTATTTCGGGAACTTGTTATTTTATTTGGAAGCTTGGCAACCCCTTTCAATGAAAGTTCTTTTACACAGTCTCTGCTTAGGGCTACTTAAAGAGGAAACAAACCATAGAGACAAAACTGAGATCTACTTTTTTTTGTCATGTGTCAAAGAGCGACTATAAACCATGTTGGATTTAGAGTTCCAAATTCATCTATCTATATAGGAGAGAACAGAGGGAAACCTAAATATAAAAACGGCTACTGTAGACGAACGCTTCAACCTAGAAGAACAAAATTTGGTGACCAAGTGGGATTTGTGTACTGATCATTACCACCAAGTACCATTAAGACTGGGTGAAAAATATTTGCTGGTATTTCGGAAACTCGTTATTTTTTTGAAGTTGGAAACCCCCTCAATGAAAGTGCTTTCCACAGTCTGTGCCTAGGGCTACTTGAAGAGGAAAAAACATAGAGAAAAAACTGAGAAGTCCTTTATTTTGTCAAGTTTCAAACAACTACTACAAACCATGTTGGATTTAGGGTTCCAAATTCATCTATCTATATAGGAGAGAACAGAGGGAAACCTAAATATAAAAACGACTACTGTAGACGAAAGCTTCAACCTAGAAGAACAAAATTTGGTGAGCCAAGTGGGATTTGTGTACTGATCATTACCACCAAGTATCATCAAGATTGGGTGAAAAAATATTTGCTGGTATTTCGGAAACTCGTAATTCTTGAAGCTTGGCAACCCCTTTCAATGAAAGTGCTTTTCCACAGTTTCTGCTTAGGGCTACTTGAAAAGGAAACAAATAATAGATACAAAACTTAGAATTCCTTTATTTTGTCAAGTTTCAAAGAGCTACTACAAACCATGTTGGATTTAGAGTTCCAAATTCATCTATCTATATAGGAGAGAACAGAGTGAAACCGAAAAATATAAACTGCTACTGTAAAAGAACGCTTCAACCTAGAAGAACAATATTTGGTGAGTCAAGTGGGATTTTTGTACCGATCATCACCACCAAGTATCATCAAGTTTGGGTGAAAAATCTTTGTCGGTATTTCGGAAACTCGTTATTTCTGGAAGCTTGGCAACCCCTTTCAATGAAAGTGCTTTTCCACAGTCTGTGCCTAGGGCTACTTGAAGAGGAAACAAACCATAGAGACAAAACTGAGAACTCCTTTATTTTGTCAAGTTTCAAAGAGAGACTACAAACCAAGTTGGATTTAGAGTTCCAAATTCATCTATCTATATAGGAGAGAACAGAGGGAAACCAAAATATAAAAACGACTACTGTAGACGAACGCTTCAACCTAGAAGAAAAAAAATTGGTGAGCCAAGTGGGATTTGTTTACTGGTCATTACCACCAAGTATCATCAAGATTGGGCGAAAAAATATTTGCTGATATTTCGGAAACTCGTTATTTCTTAGAAGCTTGGCAACCCCTCTCAATGAAACTGCTTTTCCACAGTCTGTGCCTTGGGCTACTTGAAGAGGAAACAACCATAGAGACAAAACTGAGAACTCCTTTATTTTGTCAAGTTTCAAAGAGCTACTACAAACCATGTTTGATTTAGAGTTCCAAATTCATCTATCTAGATAGGAGAGAACAGAGGGAAACCAGAGAATATAAACCGATACTGTAAACGAACACTTCAAATTAAAACACCAAAATTTGGTGAGTCAAATGGGATTTGTGTACCGATCATTACCACCAAGTATCATCAAGATTGGGTGAAAAAATATTTGCTGGTATTTCAGAAACTCGTAATTTCTTGGAAGCTTGGCAACCCCTTTCAATGAAAGTGCTTTTCCACAGTCTCGGCTTAGGGCTACTTGAAGAAAAAACAAACCATAGAGACAAAACTGAGATCTACTTTTCTTGGTCAAGTTTCAAAGAGCTACTACAAACCATGTTGGATTTAGAGTTCCAAATTCATCTATCTATATAGGAGAGAACAGAGAGAAATCTAAATATAAAAACGATTACTGTAGATGAACGCTTCAACCTAGAAGAACAAAATTTGGTGAGCCAAGTGGGATTTGTGTCCTTGTCATTACGACCACGTATCATCAAGATTGGGTGAAAAAATATTTGCTTGTATTTCGGAAACTCGTAATTTCTTGGAAGCTTGGCAACCCCTTTCAATGAAAGTGCTTATCCACAGTTTCTGCTTAGGGCTACTTGAAGAGGAAACAAATCATTGAGACAAAGCTTAGAATTCCTTTATTTTGTCAAGTTTCAAAGAGCTACTACAAACCATGTTGGATTTAGAGTTCCAAATTTATCTATCTATATAGCAGAGAACAGAGGGAAACATAAATGTAAAAACGAGTACTGTAGATGAATGCTTCAACCTAGAAGAACAAAATTTGGTGAGCCAAGTGGGAATTGTTTACTGATCATTACCACCAAGTATCAGCAGGATTTTGTGAAAAAAATATTTGCTGGTTTTTCGGAAACTCGTTATTTCTTAGAAGCTTGGCAACCCCTCTCAATGAAAGTGCTTTTCCACAGTCTGTGCCTAGGGCTACTTGAATAGGAAACAAACCATTGAGACAAAAGTGAGAACTCCTTTATTTTGTCAACTTTCAAAGTGCTACTACAAACCATGTTGGATTAAGAGTTCCAAATTCATCTATCTATATAGGAGAGAACAGAGGGAAAACTAAAAATAAAAACTGCTGCTGTAAACGAACGCTTCAACCTAGATGAACAAAATTTGGTGAGCCAAGTAGGATTTGTGTAATGATCATTACCACCACGTATCATCAAGATTGGGTGAAAAAATATTTGATGGTATTTCGTAAATTCGTAATGTCTTGGAAGCTTGGCAACCCCTTTCAATGAAAATGCTTTTCCACAATCTCTGATTAGGGCTACTTGAAGAAGAAACAAATTATAGAGACAAACCTGAGAACTCCATTATTTTGTCAAGTTTCAAAGAGCTACTACAAACCATGTTGGATTTAGAGTTCCAAATTCATCTATCTACATAGGAGAGAACAGAGTGAAACCTATACATAAAAACTGCTACTGTAGACGAACGCTTCAACCTAGAAGAACAAAATTTGGTGAGCCAAGTGGGATTTTTGTACCGATCATTACCACCACGTATCATCAACATTGGGTGAAAAAATATTTGCTGGTATTTCGGAAACTCGTAATTTCTTGGAAGCTTGGCAACCCCTTTCAATGAATGTGCTTTTCCACAGTTTCTGCTTAGGGCTATTTGAAGAGGAAACAAACCATAGAGACAAATCGGAGAACTACTTTTTTTTGTCAAGATTCAAAGAGCTACTACAAACCATGTTGGATTTAGAGTTTCAAATTCATCTATCTATATAGGAGAGAACAGAGTGAAACCTAAAAATATAAACTTCTACTGTAAAAGAACGCTTCAACCTAGAAGAACAAAATTTGGTGAGTCAAGTGGGATTTGTGTACTGATCATTACCACCGAGTATCATCAAGATTGGGTGAAAAAATATTTGCTGGTATTTCGGAAACTCGTTATTTTTTAGAAGCTTGGCAACCCCTCTCAATGAAAGTGCTTTTCCACATTCTGTGCCTAGGGCTAATTGAAGAGGAAACAACCATAGAGACAAAATTGAGAACTCCTTTATTTTGTCAAGTTTCAAAGAGCTACTACAAACCATGTTGGATTTAGAGTTCCAAATTCATCTATCTATATAGGAGAGAACAGAGGGAAACCTAAATTTAAAAAACGACTACTGTAGACGAACGCTTCAACCTAGTAGAACAAAATTTGGTGACCAAGTGGGATTTGTGTACTGATAATTACCACCAAGTATCATCAAGATTGGGTGAAAAAAATATTTGCTGGTATTTCGGAAACACGTTATTTTTAGAAGGTTGGCAACCCCTCTATATGAATGTGCTTTTCCAAGTCTGTGCCTAGGGCTACTAGAAGAGGAAACAAACCATAGAGACAAAACTGAGAACTCCTTTATTTTGTCAAGTTTCAAAGAGCTACTACAAACCATGTTGGATTTAGAGTTCCAATTTCATCTCTCGATATAGTAGAGAACAGAGTGAAACCAAAAATAAAATCTGCAACTGTAAACGAATGCTTAAACCTAGAAGAACAAAATTTGGTGGGCCAAGTGGGATTTGTGTCCTTGTCTTTACGACCACGTATCATCCAGATTGGGTGAAAAAATATTTGCTGGTATTTCGGAAACTCGTAATTTCTTGGAAGCTTGGCAACCCCTTTCAATGAAAGTGCTTTTCCACAGTCTCTGCTTAGGGCTACTTGAAGAGGAAACAAATCATAGAGACAAAACTGGGAACTACTTTTTTGTCAAGTTTCAAAGAGCGACTACAAACCATGTTGGATTTAGAGTTCCAAATTCATCTATCTATATAGGAGAGAACAGAGGGAAACCTAAATATAAAAACGACTACTGTAGACGAACGCTTCAACCCAGAAGAACAAAATTTGGTGACCAAGTGGGATGTGTACTGATCATTACCACAAAGTATCATCAAGATTGGGTGAAAAAAATATTTGCAGGTATTTCGGAAACCCGTTATTTCTTAGAAGGTTGGCAACCCCTCTCAATGAAAGTGCTTTTCCACAGTCTGTGCCTAGGGCTACTTGCATAGGAAACAAACCGTAGAGACAAAAGTGAGAAATCCTTTATTTTGTCAAGTTTCAAAGAGCTACTACAAACCATGTTGGATTAAGAGTTCCAAATTCATCTATTTATATAGGAGAGAACAGAAGGAAACCTAAAAATAAAAACTGCTACTGTAAACGAATGCTTCAACCTAGAAGAACAAAATTTGGTGAGCCAAGTGGGATTCGTGTACTGATCATTACCACCAAGTATCATCAAGATTGGGTGAAAAAATATTTGCTGGTATTTCGGAAACTCGTTATTTCTTAGAAGCTTGGCAACCCTCTCAATGAAACTGCTTTTCCACAGTCTGTGCCTTGGGCTATTGAAGAGGAAACAACCATAGAGACAAAACTGAGAACTCCTTTATTTTGTCAAGTTTCAAAGAGCTACTACAAACCATGTTGGATTTAGAGTTCTAAATTTATCTATCTATATAGGAGAGAACAGAGGGAAACCTAAATATAAAAACGACTACTGTAGACGAACGCTTCAACCTAGAAGATCAAAATTTGGTGAGCCAAGTGGGATTTGTGTACTGATCATTACCACCACGTATCATCAAGATTGGGTGAAAAAATATTTGCTGGTAGTTCGGAAACTCGTAATTCTTGGAAGCTTGGCAACCCTTTTCATGAAAGAGCTTTTCCTCAGTTTCTTCTTAGGGCTACTTGAACAGGAAACAAATATTAGAGGCAAAATTTAGAATTACTTTATTTTCTCAAGTTTCAAAGAGCTACTACAAACCATGTTGGATTTAGAGTTCCAAATTCATCTATCTTTATAGGAGAGAACGGGGTAACCTAAAAATATAAACTGCTACTGTAAAAGAAAGCTTGAACCTAGAAGAAAAAAATTTGGTGAGTCAAGTGGGATTTATGTACCGATCATTACTACCAAGTATCATCAAGATTGTTTGAAAAAATATTTGCGGGTATTTCGGGAACTTGTTATTTTTTTGGAAGCTTGGCAACCCCTTTCAATGAAAGTGGCTTTTACACAGTCTCTGCTTAGGGCTACTTGAAGAGGAAACAAACCATAGAGACAAAACTGAGAACTACTTTTTTTGTCATGTGTCAAAGAGCGACTATAAACCATGTTGGATTTAGAGTTCCAAATTCATCTATCTATATAGGAGAGAACAGAGGGAAACCTAAATATAAAAACGACTACTGTAGACGAACGCTTCAACCTAGAAGAACTAAATTTGCTGACCAAGTGGGATTTGTGTACTGATCATTACCACCAAGTATCATCAAGACTGTGTGAAAAAATATTTGCTGGTATTTCAAAAACTCGTTATTTTTTAGAAATTTGGAAACCCCCTCAACGAAAGTGCTTTTCCACAGTCTGTGCCTAGGGCTACTTTAAGAGGAAACAAACATAGAGAAAAAACTGAGAAGTTCTTTATTTTTGTCAAGTTTCAAACAACTACTACAAACCATGTTGGATTTAGAGTTCCAAATTCATCTATCTATATAGGAGAGAACAGAGGGAAACCTAAATATAAAAACGACTACTGTAGACGAACGCTTCAACCTAGAAGAACAAAATTTGGTGAGCCAAGTTGGAATTGTGTACTGATCATTACCACCAAGTATCATCAAGATTCGGTGAAAAAATATTTGCTGGTATTTCGGAAACTCGTAATTTCTTGGAAGCTTGGCAACCCCTTTCAATGAAAGTGCTTTTCCAAGTTTCTGCTTAGGGCTAATTGAAGAGGAAACAAATAATAGAGACAAAACTTAGAATTCCTTTATTTTGTCAAGTTTCAAAGAGCTACTACAAACCATGTTGGATTTAGAGTTCCAAATTCATCTATCTATACAGGAGAGAACAGAGTGAAACCGAAAAATATAAACTGATACTGTAAAAGAACGCTTCAACCTAGAAAAACAAAATTTGGTGAGCCAAGTGGGATTTGTGTACTTGTCATTACGACCATGTATCATCCAGATTGGGTGAAAAAATATTTGCTGGTATTCGGAAACTCGTAATTTCTTGGAAGATTGGCAACCCCTTTCAATGAAAGTGCTTTTCCACAGTCTCTGCTTAGGGCTACTTGAAGAGGAAACAAATCATATAGACAAAACTGGGAACTACTTTTTTGTCAAGTTTCAAAGAGCGACTACAAACCATGTTGGATTTAGAGTTCCAAATTCATCTATCTATATAGGAGAGAACAGGGGGAAACCTAAATATAAAAACGACTACTGTAGATGAACGCTTCAACCTAGAAGAAAAAAATTTGGTGAGCCAACTGGGATTTGTGTACTGATCATTACCACAAAGTATCATCAAGATTGGGTGAAAAAATATTTGCTGGTATTTCGGAAACCCATTATTTCTTAGAAGCTTGGCAACCCCTCTCAATGAAAGTGCTTTCCACAGTCTGTGCCTAGGGCTACTTGAATAGGAAACAAACCGTAGAGACAAAAGTGAGAAATCCTTTATTTTGTCAAGTTTCAAAGAGCTACTACAAACCATGTTGGATTAAGCGTTCCAAATTCATCTATTTATATAGGAGAGAACAGAAGGAAACCTAAAAATAAAAACTGCTACTGTAAACGAACGCTTCAACCTAGAAGAACAAACTTTGGTGAGCCAAGTGGGATTTTTGTACCGATCATTACCACCACGTATCATCAAGATTGGGTGAAAAAATATTTGCTGGTAGTTCGGAAACTCGTAAATTCTTGGAAGCTTAGCAACCCTTTTCAATGAAAGAGCTTTTCCTCAGTTTTCTTCTTAGGGCTACTTGAAGAGGAAACAAATATTAGAGGCAAAATTTAGAATTCTTTATTTTCTCAAGTTCAAAGAGCTACTACAAACCATGTTGGATTTAGAGTTCCAAATTCATCTATCTATATAGGAGAGAACCGGGGGAAACCTAAAAATATAAACTGCTGCTGTAAAAGAAAGCTTGAACCTAGAAGAACAAAATTTGGTGAGTCAAGTGGGATTTATGTACCGATCATTACTACCAAGTATCATCAAGATTGTTTGAAAAAATATTTGCGGTATTTTCGGGAACTTGTTATTTTTTTGGAAGCTTGGCAACCCCTTTCAATGAAAGTGCTTTTACACAGTCTCTGCTTAGGGCTACTTGAAGAGGAAACAAACCATAGAGACAAAACTGAGAACTACCTTTTTTTTCATGTGTCAAAGTGCGACTATAAACCATGTTGGATTTAGAGTTCCAAATTCATCTATCTATATAGGAGAGAACAGAGGAAACCTAAATCTAAAAACGACTACTGTAGACGAACGCTTCAACCTAGAAGAACAAAGTTTGCTGACCAAGTGGGATTTGTGTACTGATCATTACCACCAAGTATCATCAAGACTGGGTGAAAAATATTTGCTGGTATTTCGGAAACTCGTTATTTTTTAGAAGTTGGAAACCCCTCAATGAAAGTGCTTTTCCACAATCTGTGCCTAGGGCTACTTTAAGAGGAAACAACCATAGAGAAAAACTGAGAAGTTCTTTATTTTGTCAAGTTTCAAACAACTACTACAAACCATGTTGGATTTAGAGTTCAAATTCATCTATCTATATAGGAGAGAACAGAGGGAAACCTAAATATAAAAACGACTACTGTAGACGAACGCTTCAACCTAGAAGAACAAAATTTGGTGAGCCAAGTGGGAATTGTGTACTGATCATTACCACCAAGTATCATCAAGATTCGGTGAAAAAATATTTGCTGGTATTTCGGAAACTCGTAATTTCTTGGAAGCTTGGCAACCCCTTTCAATGAAAGTGCTTTTCCACAGTTTCTGCTTAGGGCTACTTGAAGAGGAACAAATAGTAGAGACAGAACTTAGAATTCCTTTATTTGTCAAGTTTCAAAGAGCTACTACAAACCATGTTGGATTTAGAGTTCCAAATTCATCTATCTATATAGGAGAGAACTGAGTGAAACCGAAAAATATAAACTGCTACTGTAAAAGAACGCTTCAACCTAGAAGAACAATATTTGGTGAGTCAAGTGGGATTTGTGTACCGATCATTACCACCAAGTATCATCAAGTTTGGGTGAAAAATATTTGCTGGTATTTCGGAAACTCGTAATTTCTTGGAAAGCTTGGCAACACCTTTCAATGAAAGTGCTTTTCCACAGTCTCTGCTTAGGGCTACTTGAAGAGGAAACAAACCATAGAGACAAAACTGAGAACTCCTTTATTTGTCAAGTTTCAAAGAGAGACTACAACCAAGTTGGATTTAGAGTTCCAAATTCATCTTTCTATATAGGAGAGAACAGAGGGAAACCTAAATATAAAAACGACTACTGTAGACGAACGCTTCAAAATAGAAGAACAAAATTTGGTGAGCCAAGTGGGATTCCTGTACCGATCATTACCACCAAGTATCATCAAGATTGGGTGAAAAAATATTTGCTGGTATTTCGGAAACTCGTTATTTCTTCGAAGCTTGGCAACACCTTTCAATGAAACTGCTTTTCCACAGTCCTTGTGCATTGGGCTTCTTGAAGAGGAAACAACCATAGAGACAAAACTGAGAACTCCTTTATTTTCTCAAGTTTCAAAGAGCTACGACAAACCATGTTGGATTTAGAGTTCTAATTTCATCTATCTATATAGTAGAGAACAGAGTGAAACCAAAAATAAAAACTGCAACTGTAAACGAACGCTTCCACCTAGAAGAACAAAATTTGGTGAGCCAAGTGTGATTGTGTGCTTGTCATTAACACCACGTATCATCAAGATTGGGTGAAAAAATATTTGCTGGTATTTCAGAAACTCGTAATTTATTCGAAGCTTGGCAACCCCTTTCAATGAAAGTGCTTTTCCACAATCTCTGATTAGGGCTACTTGAAGAGGAAACAAATTATAGAGACAAAACTGAGAACTCCTTTATTTTGTCAAGTTGCAAAGGGCTACTACAAACCATGTTAGATTTAGAGTTCCAATTCATCTATCTACATAGGAGAGAACAGAGTGAAACCTATACATAAAAACTGCTACTGTAGACGAACGCTTCAAACTAGAAAACAAAATTTGGTGAGCCAAGTGGGATTTGTGTACTGATCATTACCACCAAGTATCATCAAGATTGGGTGAAAAAATATTTACTGGTATTTCGGAAACTCGTTATTTCTTGGAAGCTTGGCAATCCCTCTCAATGAAACTATTTTTCCACAATTCTGTGCCTAGGGCTACATGAAGAGGAAACAACCATAGAGACAAAACTGAGAACTCCTTTATTTTGTCAAGTTTCAAAGAGCTACTACAAACCATGTTGGAGTTAGAGTTCCAAATTCATCTATCTATATAGGAAAGAACAGAGGGAAACCTAAATATAAAAACGACTACTGTAGACGAACGCTTCAACCTAGAAGAACAAAATTTGGTGAGCCAAATGGATTTGTTAACTGATCATTACCACCAAGTATCATCAAGTTGGGTGAAAAAAATATTTGCTGGTTTTTCGGAAACTCGTTTTATTTCTTAGAAGCTTGGCAACCCCTCTCAATATAAGTGCGTTTCCACAGTCTGTGCCTAGGGCTACTTGAAGGGGAAACAAACCATAGAGACAAAACTGAGAACTCCTTTATTTTCTCAAGTTTCAAAGAGCTACTACAAACCATGTTGGATTTAGAGTTCCAAATTCATCTATCTAGATAGGAGAGAACCGAGGGAAACCAGAGAATATAAACTGATACTGTAAACGAACACTTCAAACTAAAAGACCAAAATTTGGTGAGTCAAATGGGATTTGTGTACCGATCATTACCACCAAGTATCATCAAGATTGGGTGAAAAAATACATGCTGGTATTTTGGAAACTCGTAATTTCTTGGTAGCTTGCAACCCCTTTCAATGAAAGTGCTTTTCCACAGTCTCTCCTTAGGGCAACTTGAAGAGGAAACAAATTCTAGAGACAAAACTGAGAACTCCTTTATTTTGTCCAAAGAGCTACTACAAACCATGTTGGATTTAGAGTTCCAAATTCATCTATCTACATAGGAGAGAACAGAGGGAAAACTAAAAATAAAAACTGCTGCTGTAGACGAACGCTTCAACCTAAAAGAACATAATTTGGTGAGCCAGTGGTATTTGTGTAGTGATAATTACCACCAAGTTTCATCAAGATTGGGTGAAAAAATATTTGCTTGTATTTCAGAAACTCGTTATTTATTAGAAGCTTGTCAACCCTCTTCAATGAAAGTGCTTTTCCACAGTCTGTGCCTAGGGCTACTTGAATAGGAAACAAACCATTGAGACAAAAGTGAGAACTCCTTTATTTTGTCAACTTTCAAAGTGCGACTACAAACCATGTTGGATTAAGAGTTCCAAATTCATCTATCTATATAGGAGAGAACAGAGGGAAAACTAAAAATAAAAACTGCTGCTGTAACCGAACGCTTCAACCTAGAGGAACAAAATTTGGTGAGCCAAGTAGTATTTGTGTAATGATCATTACCACCACGTATCATCAAGATTGGGTGAAAAAATATTTGATGGTATTTCGTAAATTCGTAATGTCTTGGAAGCTTGGCAACCCCTTTCAATGAAAATGCTTTTCCACAATCTCTGATTAGGGCTACTTGAAGAGGAAACAAACTATAGAGACAAAACTGAGAACTCCTTTATTTTGTCAAGTTTCAAAGAGCTACTACAAACCATGTTGGATTTAGAGTTCCAAATTCATCTATCTACATAGGAGAGAACACTGTGAAACCTATACATAAAAACTGCTACTGTAAACGAACGCTTCAACCTAGAAGAACAAAATTTGGTGAGCCAAGTGGGATTTGTGTACTGATCATTACCACCAAGTATCATCAAGATTGGGTGAAAAAATATTTGCTGGTATTTCGGAAACTCGTTAGTTCTTGGAAGCTTGGCAACCCCTCTCAATGAAATGCTTTTCCACAGTCTGTGCCTAGGCTACATGTAGAGGAAACAACCATAGAGACAAAACTGAGAATTCCTTTATTTTGTCAAGTTTCAAAGAGCTACTACAAACCATGTTGGATTTAGAGTTCCAAATTCATCTATCTATATAGGAAAGAACAGAGGGAAACCTAAATATAAAAACGACTACTGTAGACGAACGCTTCAACCTAGAAGAACAAAATTTGGTGAGCCAAGTGGGATTTGTTTACTGATCATTACCACCAAGTATCATCTAGATTGGGTGAAAAAACATTTGCTTGTATTTCGGAAACTCGTTATGTCTTAGAAGCTTGGCAACCCTTCAATTAAAGTGCTTTTCCACAGTCTGTGCCTAGGGCTACTTGAAGAGGAAATAACCATACAGACAAAACTGAGAACTCCTTTATTTTGTCAAGTTTCAAAGAGCTACTACAAACCATGTTGGATTTACAGTTCCAAATTCATCTATCTATATAGGAGAGAACAGAGGGAAACCTAAATATAAAACGACTACTGTAGACGAACGCTTCAACCTAGATAACAAAATTTGGTGAGCCAAGTGGGATTTGTGTACTGATCATTACCACCAAGTATCATCAAGATTGGGTGAAAAAATATTTGCTGGTGTTTCGGAAACTCGTTATTCTTGGAAGCTTGGCAACCCCTGTCAATGAAAGGGCTTTTCCACAGTCTCTGCCAGGGTCTTGAAGGAGAAACAAACCATATAGACAAAAATGAGAACTCCTTTATTTTGTCAAGTTTCAAAGAGCTACTACAAACCATGTTGGATTTAGAGTTCCAAATTCATCTATCTATATAGGAGAGAACAGAGTGAAACCAAAAATAAAAACTGCAACTGTAAACGAACGCTTCCACCTAGAAGAACAAAATTTGGTGAGCCAATTGGGATTTGTGTACTTGTCATTACCACCACGTATCATCAAGATTCGGTGAAAAAATATTTGCTTGTATTTCGGAAACTCGTAATTTATAGGAAGCTTGGCAACCCTTTTTAATGAAAGTGCTTTTCCACAGTCTCCCTTAGGGCTAATTGAAGAAAAAAAAACCATACAGACAAAACTGAGAACTACATTTTTTTGTCAAGTTTCAAAGAGCGACTACAAACCATGTTGGATTTAGAGATCCAAATTCATCTATCTATATAGGAGAGAACGGAGGGAAACCTAAAAATATAATCTGCTACTGTAAACGAACGCTTCAACCTAGACGACCAAAATTTGGTGAGTCAAGTGGATTTGTGTACCGATCATTACCACCAAGTATCATCAAGATTGGGTGAAAAAATATTTGCTGGTATTTCGGAAACTCGTTATTTCTTGGAAGCTTGGCAACCCCTGTCAATGAAAGTCCTTTTCCACAGTCCTCTGCTTAGGGTTACTTGAAGAGGAAACAAATTAGAGAGGGAAAAACTGAGAACACCTTTATTTTGTCAAGTTTCAACAGCGACTACAAACCATGTTGGATTTAGAGTTCCAAATTAATCTATCTATATAGAGAACAACAGAGGGAAACCTAAATATAAAAACTGCTACTGTAGACGAACGCTTCAACATAGAAGAACAAAATTTGGTGAGCCAAGTGGGATTTGTGTACTGGTCATTACCACCAAGTATCATCAAGATTGGGTGAAAAAATATTTGCTGGTATTTTGTAAACTCGTTATTTCTTAGAAGCTTGGCAACCCCTCTCAATGAAAGTGCTTTTCCACAGTCTGTGCCTAGGGCTACTTGAAGAGAAACAAAGGCATAGAGAAAAAACTGAGAACTCCTTTATTTTGTCAAGTTTCAAAGAGCTACTACAAACCATGTTGGATTTAGAGTTCCAAATTCATCTATCTATATAGGAGAGAACAAAGGGAAACCTAAATATAAAAACTGCTATTGTAGACGAAAGCTTCAACCTAAAAGAACAAAATTTGGTGAGCCAAGTGGGATTTATGTACCAATCATTACCACCACGTATGATCAAGATTGGTTGAGAAAATATTTGCTGGTATTTCGGAAACTCGTAATTTCTTGGGAGCTTGGCAACCCCTTTCAATGAAAGTGCTTTTCAACAGTCTCTGCTTAGGGCTACTTGAAGAGGAAACAAATCATAGAGACAAAACTGAGAACTACTTTTTTTTGTCAAGTTTCAAAGAGCTACTACAAACGATTTTGGATTTAGAGTTCCAAATTCATCTATCTATATAGGAGAGAAAGAGGAAAACCTAAATATAAAAACTGCTACTGTAGACGAACGCTTCAACCTAGAAGAACACAATTTGGTGACCCAAGTGGGATTTGTGTGCTGATCATTTCTACCACGTATCATCAAGATGGGGTGAAAAAATATTTGCTGGTATTTCGGAAACTCGTTATTTCTTAGAAGCTTTGAACCCCTCTCAATGAAAGTGCTTTTCAACAGTCTGTGCCTAGGGCTACTTGAAGAGAAAAAAAATCATAGAGACAAAACTGAGAACTCCTTTATTGTGTCAAGTTTCAAAGCGCTACTACAAAACATGTTGGATTTAGAGTTCCAAATTCATCTATGTATGTAGGAGAGAACAGAGAAAAACCTAAATATAAAAACTGCTACTGTAGACGAATGCTTCAACCTAGAAGAACAAAATTTGGTGAGCCAAGTGGGATTTATGTACTGATCATTACCACCAAGTATCATCAAGATTGGGTGAAAAAATATTTGCTGGTATTTCGGAAATTCGTTATATCTTAGAAGCTTGGCAACCCTCTCAATGAAGTGCTTTTCCACAGTCTGTGCCTAGGGCTATTGAAGAGGAAACAAATCATAGAGACAAAACTGAGAATTACTTTATTTTGTCAAGTTTCAAAAAGCTACTACTAACCATGTTGGATTTAGAGTTCCAAATTCATCTATCTATATAGGAGAGAACAGAGTGAAACCTAAAAATATAAACTGCTACTGTAAACGAACGCTTCAATCTAGAAGAACAAAATTTGGTGAGTCAAGTGGGATTTGTGTACTTGTCATCACCACCATTTATCATCCAGATTGGGTGAAAAAATATTTGCTGGTATTTCGGAAAATCATAATTTCTTGGAAGCTTGGCAACCCCTTTCAATGTAAGTGCTTTTCCACAGTCTCTGGTTAGGGCTACTTGAAGAGGAAACAAACCATAGAGATAAACCTGAGAACTATTTATTTGTCAAGTTTCAAAGAACTACTACAAACCATGTTGGATTTAGAGTTCCAAATTCATCTATCTATATAGGAGAAAACAGAGTGAAACCTAAATATAAAAACTGCTACAGTAGAAGAACGCTAAAAGATAGAAGAACAAAATTTGATGAGCCAAGTGGGATTTGTGTACTTGTCATTACCACCAATTATCATCAAGATTGGGTGAAAAAATATATGCTGGTATTTCGGAAACTCGTAATTTCTTGGAAGCTTGGCAACCCCTTTCAATGAAAGTGCTTTTCCACAGTCTCTGCTTAGGGCTACTTGAAGAGGAAACAAACCATAGAGACAAAACTGAGAACTACTTTTTTTGAAGTTTCAAAGAGCTACTACAAACCATGTTGGATTTAGAGTTCCAAATTCATCTATCTATGTAGAAGAGAACAGAGAAAATCCTAAATATAAAAACTGCTACTGTAGATGAACGCTTCAACATAGAAGAACAAAATTTTGTGAGTCAAGTGGGATTTGTGTACTGATCATTACCACCAAGTATCATCAAGATTGGGTGAAAAAATATTTGCTGGTATTTTGTAAACTCGTAATTTCCAGGAAGCTTGGCAACCCCTTTCAATGAAAGTGCTTTTCCACAGTCTCTGCTTAGGGCTACTTGAAGAGGAAACAAACCATAGAGACAAAACTGAGAACTCCTTTATTTTGTCAAGTTTCAAAGAGCTACTACAAACCATGTTGGATTTAGAGTTCCAAATTCATCTATCTATATATGTGAGAAGAGAGTGAAACCTAAAAATAAAAACTGCAACTGTAAACAAACGCTTCAACCTAGAAGAACAAAATTTGGTGAGCCAATTGGGATTTGTGTACTTGTCATTACCACAACGTATCATGAAGATTGGGTGAGAAAATATTTGCTGGTATTTCGGCAACTCGTAATTTCTTGGAAGCTTGGCAACCTCTTTTAATGAAAGTGCTTTTCCACAGTATCTGCTTAGGGCTCCTGAAGAAAAAACAACCTATAGAGACAAAACTGAGAACTACTTTTTTTTGTCAATTTTCAAAGAGCTACCAGACCATTTTGGATTTAGAGTTCCAAATTCATCTATCTATATAGGAGAGAACAAAGTGAAAACTAAAAATAAAAACTGCGACTGTAAACGAACGCTTCAAGCTAGAAGAACAAAATTTGGTGAGCCAATTGGGATTTGTGTACTTGTCATTACCACCACGTATCATCAAGATTGGGTGAGAAAATATTTGCTGGTATTTCGGCAACTCGTAATTTCTTGGATGCTTGCAACCCCTTTTAATGAAAGTGCTTTTCCACAGTCTCTGCTTAGGGCTCCGTGATGAAAAAACAAACTATAGAGACAAAACTGAGAACTACTTTTTTTTTGTCAAGTTTCAAAGAGCTACTACAAACCATGCTGGATTTAGAGTTCCAAATTCATCTATCTATATAGGAGAAAACAGAAGGAAACCTAAATATAAAAACTGCTATTTTAGACGAACGCTTCAACCTAGAAGAACAGAATTTGGTGAGCCAAGTGGGATGTGTGTCCTGATCATTACCACCAAGTATCATGAAAATTGGGTGAAAAAATATTTGCTGGTATTTCGGAAACTCGTTATTTCTTAGAAGCTTGGCAACCCTCTCAATGAAAATGCTTTTCCACAATCTGTGCCTAGGGCTACTTGAAGAGGAAACAAACCATAGAGACAAAACTGAGAAATACTTTATTTTGTCAAGTTTCAAAGAGCTACTACTAACCATGTTGGATTTAGAGTTCCAAATTCATCTATCTATATAGGAGAGAACAGAGTGAAACCTAAAAATATAAACTGCTACTGTAAACGAACGCTTCAACCTAGAAGAACAAAATTTGGTGAGTCAAGTGGGATTTGTGTACTTGTCATCACCACCATTTATCATCCAGATTGGGTGAAAAAATATTTGCTGGTATTTCGGAAAATTGTTATTTCTTAGAAGCTTGGCAACCCCACTCAATTAAAGTGCTTTTCCACAGTCTCTCCTAGGGCTACTTGAAGAGGAAACAAAGCATAGAGAAAAAACTGAGAACTCGTATATTTTGTCAAGTTTCAAAAAGCTACTACAAACCATGTTGGATTTAGAGTTCCAAATTCATCTATCTATATAGGAGAGAACAGAGGGAAACCTAAGTATAAAAACTGCTACTGCAGACGAACGCTTCAACATAGAAGAACAAAATTTGGTGAGCCTAGTGGGATTTGTGTACTGATCATTACCACCAAGTATCATCAAGATTGGGTGAAAAGTATTTGTTGGCATTTCGGAAAATTGTTATTTCTTAGAAGCTTGGCAACCCCTTTCAATGAAAGTGCTTTTGCACAGTCTCTGCTTAGGGCTACTTGAAGAGGAAACAAATGGTAGAGACAAAACTGAGAACTACTTTTTTTGTCAAGTTTCATAGACCTACTACAAACCATGTTGGGTTTAGATTCCAAATTCATCTATCTATATAGGAGAGAACAGAGGGAAATCTAAAAATATAAACTGCTGGTGTAAACGAACACTTCAAACTAGAAGAGCAAAATTTGGTGAGCCAAGTGGGACTTGTGTACTTGTCTTTTCCACCATGTATCATCCAGATTGTGTGAAAAAATATTTGCTGGTATTTCAGAAACTCTTAATTTCTTGGAAGCTTGGCAACCCCTTTAAACGAAAGTGCTTTCCCACAGTCTCTGCTTAGGGCTACTAGAAGAGGAAACAAACCATAGAGACAAAACTGAGAACTACTTTTTTTTGTCAAGTTTCAATGAGCTAACACAAACCATGTTGGATTTATTGTTATAAATTCATCTATCTATATAGGAGAGAACAGAGGGAAACCTAAATATAAAAACTGGTACTGTAGACGAACGCTTCAACCAAGAAGAACAAAATTTGGTGAGCTAAGTGGGATTTGTGTACTGATCATTACCAACAAGTATCATAAAGTTTGGGTGAAGAAATATTTGCTGGTATTTCGGAAAGTCTTTATTTCTTAGAAGCTTGGCAATCCCTCTCAATGAAAGTGCTTTTCCACAGTCCGTGCCTAATGCTACTTGAAGAGGAAACAAACCATAGAGAGAAAACTGAGAACTCCTTTATTTTGTCACGTTTCAAAGAGCTACTGCAAACCATGTTGTATTTAGAGTTCCATTACATCTATCTAAAAAGGACAGAACAGAGGGAAACCTAAATAAAAAAACTGCTACTGTAGAACAACGCTTCAACCTAAAGAAATAAATTTGGTGAGCCAAGTGTGATTTTTGTACTGATCTTTACCACCAGGTATCATCAAGATGGGTGAAAAAATATTTGCTGGTATTTCGGAAAATCGTTATTTCTTAGAAGCTTGGCAACCCCTCTCAATGAAAGTGCTTTTTTACAGTCTGTGCCTAGGGCTACTTGAAGAGGAAACAAACCATAGAGACAAATCTGACAACTCCTTTATTTTGTCAAGTTTCAAATAGCTACTACAAAACACGTTGGATTTAGAGTTCCAAATTCATCTATCTATATAGCAGAGAACAGAGAAAAACCTAAATATAAAAACTGCTACTGTAGGTGAACGCTTAAACCTAGAAGACCAAAATTTGGTGAACCAAGTGGGATTTGTGTACTGATCATTACCACCAATTATCATCAAGATTGGGTGCAAAAATGTTTGCTGGTATTTCGGAAACTTGTTATTATAGAAGCTTGGCAACTCCTCTCAATAAAAGTGCTTTTCCACAGTCTGTGCCTAGTACTACATGAAGAGGAAACAAACCATAGAGACAAAACTGAGAACTCCTTATTTTGTCAAGTTTCAAAGAGCTAATACAATTCATGTTGGATTTAGAGTTCCAAATTTATCTATCTATATAGGAGACAACAGAGGGAAACCTAAATATAAAAACTGCTACTGTAGACGAACGCTTCACCTAGAAGAACAAAATTATGTGAGCCATGTGGGATTTGTGTACTGATCATTACCACCAAGTATCATCAAGATTGGGTGAAAAAATATTTGCTGGTATTTCGGAAACTCGTAATTTCTTGGAAGCCTGGCAAGCCCTTTCAATGAAAGTGATTTTCCACAGTCTCTGCTTATGGCTACTTGAAGAGGAAACAAACCATAGAGACATAACTGAGAACTGCTTTATTTTGTCAAGTTTCATAGAGCTACTACAAACCATGTGGGATTTAGGGTTCCAAATTCATCTATCTATATATGAGAGAAGAGAGGGAAACCTAAATATAAAAAGTGCTACTGTAGACGAACGCTTAAACCTAGAAGAGCAAAAATTGGTGAACCAAGTGGGATTTGTGTGCTGATCATTACCACCAAGTATCATCAAGATTGGGTGAAAAAATATTTGCTGGTATTTCGAAAACTCGTTATTTCTTAGAAGCTTGGAAACCCCTATCAATGAAAGTGCTTTTCCACCGTCTGTGCCTAGGGCTACGTGAAGAGGAAAGAAACAAAGAGACAAAACTGAGATCTCCTTTATTATATCAAGTTTCAAAGAGCTACTACAAACCAGGTTGGATTTAGAGTTCCAAATTCATCTATCTATATAGGAGAGAACAGAGGGAAACCTAAAAATATAAACTGCTACTGTAAACGAACGCTTCAACCTAGAAGAACATAATTTGGTGAGCCAAGTGGGATTTGTGTACTTTTCATTAACAACAAGTATCATCAAGTTTGGGTGAAAAAATATTTGCTGGTATTTCGGAAACTCGTTATTTCTTAGAAGCCTGGCAACCCGTCTCAATGAAAGTGCTTTTGCACAGTCTGTGCGTAGGGCTACTTGAAGAGGAAACAAAACATAGGACAAAACTGAGAACTCCTTCATTTTGTCAAGTTTCAAAGAGCTACTACAAACCATGTTGGATTTAGAGTTCCAAATTCATCTATCTATATAAAGAGAACAGAGTGAAACCTAAAAATAAAAAAAAAAAAAAACTGCTACTGTAAAGGAACACTTCAACCTAGAAGAACACCATTTGGTGACCCAAGTGGTATTTGTGTACTGATCATTACGACCACGTATCATCAGGATTGGGTGAAAAAATATTAGCTGGTATTTCAGAAACTCGCTATTTCTTAGAAGTATCGCAACCCCTCTCAATGAATGTACTTTTCCCAGTCTGTGCCTAGGGCTATTTGAAGAGGAAACAAACCATAGAGACAAAACGGAGAACATTTTTATTTTGTCAAGTTTCAAAGAGCTACTACAAACCATGTTGGATTTAGATTTCCAAATTCATCTATCTATATAGGAGAGAACAGAGGGAAACCTAAAAATAAAAACTGCTCTTGTAAACGAACGCTTCAACCTAGAAGATCAAAATTTGGTGAGCCAAGTGGGATTTGTGTACTTGTAATTACCACCAAGTATCATCAAGATTGGGTGAAAAAATATTTGCTAGTGTTTCGGAAATCCGTAATTTTTTTGGAGCTTGGCAAACCCTTTCAATGAAAGTGCTTTTTCCCAGTCTCTGCTTAGGGCTACTTGAAGAGGAAAAAATTAATAGAGACAAAACTGAGTACTCCTTTATTTTGTCACGTTTCAAAGAGCTACTACAAACCATGTTGGATTTAGAGTTCCAAATTCATCTATCTATATAGGAGAGAACAGAGGGAAAACTAAAAATAAAAACTGCTACTGTAAACGAACGCTTCAACCTAAAAGAACAAAATTTGGTCAGCCAAGTGGGATTTGTGTACTGATCATTACCACCATGTATCATCAAATTTGGGTGAAAAAATATTTGCTCGTATTTCGAAAACTCGTTATTTCTTAGAAGGTTGGCATCCCCTCTCATGAAAGTGCGTTTCCACAGTGTGTGCATAGGGCTACTTGAAGAGGAAAGAATCCATAGAGACAAAACTGAAAACTCTTTTATTTTGTCAAGTTTCAAAGAGCTACTACAAACCATGTTGGATTTAGAGTTCCAAATTTATCTATCTATATAGGAAAGAACAGAGGGAAACCTAAAAATATAAACTGCTACTGTAAACGAACGCTTCAACCTAGAAGAACAAAATTTGGTTAGCCAAGTGGGATTTGTGTACTTGTCATTACCACCAAGTATCTTCAAGATTGGGTGAAAAAATATTTGCTGGTATTTCAGAAACTCGATATTTCTTAGAAGCCTGGCAACCCCTCTCAATGAAAGTGCTTTTCCACAGTCTCTGCCTAGGGCTACTTGAAGAGGAAACAAAACATAGAGACAAAACTGAGAACTTCTTCATTTTGTCAAGTTTCAAAGAGCTACTACAAACCATGTTGGATTTAGAGTTCCAAATTCATCTATCTATATAAGAGAGAACAGTGTGAAACCTCAATATTAAAACTGCTACTGTAGATGAACGCTTAAACCTAGAAGAACAAAATTTGTTGAGCCAAGTGCGATTTGTGGACTTATCATTACCACACAGTATCAACAAGATTGGGTGAAAAAATATTTGCTTGTGTTTCAGAAACTCGTTATTTCATAGAAGCTTGGCAACCCCTCGCAATGAAAGTAATTTTCCACAGTCTGTGCATATGGCTACTTGAAGAGGAAACAAACCTTAGAGACAAAACTGAGAACTCGTTTATTTTCTCAAGTTTCAAACAGGTACTACAAACCATGTTGGATTTAGACTTCTAAATTTATCTATCTATATAAGAGAGAACAGAGTGAAACCTAAATATAAAAACTGCTTCTGTAGACGAACTCTTTAAGCTAGAAAAAAAAATTTGGTGGCCAAGTGGGATTTGTGTACTGATCATTACCACCAAGTATCTTCAATATTGGGTGAAAAATATTTGCTGGTATTTCAGAAACTCGTTATTTCTTGGAAGCTTGGCAACCCCTTTCAATGAAAGTGCATTTCCACAGTCTGTGCCTAGGGCGACTTGAAGTGGAAACAAAGTATAGGGACAATACTGAGAACTCCTGTATTTTGTCACGTTTCAAAGAGCTACTACAAACCATGTTGAATTTAGAGTTCCAAATTCATCTATCTATATAAGAGAGAACAGAGTGAAACATAAATATAAAATCTGCTACTGTAGACGAACGCTTAAACCCAGAAGAACAAAATTTGTTGAGCCAAGTGCGATTTGTGGACTTATCATTACCACCAAGTATCATCAACATTGGGTGAAAAAATATTTGTTGCTATTTCGAAAACTCGTTATTTCGTTGAAGCTTGGCAACCGCTCTCAATTAAAGTGCTTTTCCAAGTCTGTTTATAGGGCTACTTGAAGAGGAAACAAACCATAGAGACAAAACTGAGAACTCCTTTATTTTATCAATTTTCAAAGAGCTACTACAAACCATGTTGGATTTACTGTTCCAAATTCATCTATCTATATAGGAGAGAAGAGAGTGAAACCTAAATATAAAAACTGCTACTGTAGACGAACGCTTCAACCTAGAAGAACAAAATTTGGTGAGCCAAGTGGGATTTGTGTACTCGTCATTACCACCACGTATCATCAAGATTGGGTGAAAAAGTATTTGCGGGTATTTCGAAAACTCCTTATTTCTTAGAAGCTTGGCAACCGCTCTCATTAAAAATGCTTTTCCAAAATCTGTGCCTAGGGCTACTTGAAGAGGAAACAAACAATAGAGACAAAACTGAGATCTTCTTTATTTTGTCAAGTCTCAAAGAGCTACTACAAACCATGTTGGATTTAGAGTTCCAAATTCATCTATCTATATAGGAGAGAACAGAGTGAAACCTAAAAATAAAAACTGCTACTGTAAAGGAACACTTCAACCTAGAAGAGCAAAATTGCGTGAGCAAAGGGGGATTTGTGTACCGATCATTACCACCAGGTATCATCAAGATCGGGTGAAAAAATATTTGCTAGTATTTCTGAAACTCGTTATTTCATAGAAGCTTTCAACCTCTCAAAATGAAAGTGCATTTCCACTGACTGTGCCTAGGGCTACTTGAGGAGGAAACAAACCATAGACAAGATACTGAGAACTCCTGTATATTGTCAAGTTTCAAAGAGCTACTACAAACCATGTTGGATTTAGGGTTGTAAATTCATCTATCTATATAAGAAAGAACAGAGTGAAACCTAAATATAAAAACTGCTACTGTAGATGAACGCTTAAACCTAGAAGAACAAAATTTGTTGAGCCAAGTGCGATTTGTGGACTTATCATTACCACCATGTATCATCAAGATTGGGTGAAAAAATATACGCTGGTATTTCGTAAACTCATTATTTCGTAGAAGCTTGGCAACCCCTTTCAATGAAAGTGCATTTCCACAGTCTGTGCATAGGGCTACTTGAAGAGGAAACAAACCATAGAGACATAACTGAGAACTGCTTTATTTTGTCAAGTTTCATAGAGCTACTACAAACCATGTGGGATTTAGGGTTCCAAATTCATCTATCTATATATGAGAGAAGAGAGGGAAACCTAAATATAAAAAGTGCTACTGTAGACGAACGCTTAAACCTAGAAGAGCAAAAATTGGTGAACCAAGTGGGATTTGTGTGCTGATCATTACCACCAAGTATCATCAAGATTGGGTGAAAAAATATTTGCTGGTATTTCGAAAACTCGTTATTTCTTAGAAGCTTGGAAACCCCTATCAATGAAAGTGCTTTTCCACCGTCTGTGCGTAGGGCTACTTGAAGAGGAAACAAAACATAGGACAAAACTGAGATCTCCTTTATTATATCAAGTTTCAAAGAGCTACTACAAACCAGGTTGGATTTAGAGTTCCAAATTCATCTATCTATATAGGAGAGAACAGAGGGAAACCTAAAAATATAAACTGCTACTGTAAACGAACGCTTCAACCTAGAAGAACATAATTTGGTGAGCCAAGTGGGATTTGTGTACTTTTCATTAACAACAAGTATCATCAAGTTTGGGTGAAAAAATATTTGCTGGTATTTCGGAAACTCGTTATTTCTTAGAAGCCTGGCAACCCCTCTCAATGAAAGTGCTTTTGCACAGTCTGTGCGTAGGGCTACTTGAAGAGGAAACAAAACATAGGACAAAACTGAGAACTCCTTCATTTTGTCAAGTTTCAAAGAGCTACTACCAACCATGTTGGATTTAGAGTTCCAAATTCATCTATCTATATAAAGAGAACAGAGTGAAACCTAAAAATAAAAAAAAAAAAAAAAAACTGCTACTGTAAAGGAACACTTCAACCTAGAAGAACACCATTTGGTGACCCAAGTGGTATTTGTGTACTGATCATTACGACCACGTATCATCAGGATTGGGTGAAAAAATATTAGCTGGTATTTCAGAAACTCGCTATTTCTTAGAAGTATCGCAACCCCTCTCAATGAATGTACTTTTCCCAGTCTGTGCCTAGGGCTATTTGAAGAGGAAACAAACCATAGAGACAAAACGGAGAACATTTTTATTTTGTCAAGTTTCAAAGAGCTACTACAAACCATGTTGGATTTAGATTTCCAAATTCATCTATCTATATAGGAGAGAACAGAGGGAAACCTAAAAATAAAAACTGCTACTGTAAACGATCGCTTCAACCTAGAAAAACAAAATTTGGTGAGCCAAGTGGGATTTGTGTACTTGTCATTACCACCAAGTATCATCAAGATTGGGTGAAAAAATATTTGCTGGTATTTCGGAAACCCATAATTTCTTGGGAGTTTGACAAACCCTTTCAATGAAAGTGCTTTTCCACAGTCTCTGCTTAGGGCTACTTGAGGAGGAAACAAATCATACAGACAAAACTAAGAAGTTTTCTATTTTGTCAAGTTTCAAAGAGCTACTACAAACCATGTTGGATTTAGAGTTATAAATTCATCTACCTATATAGGAGAGAACAGAGGGAAACCTAAAAATATATACTGCTACTGTAAACGATCGCTTAAACCTAGAAGAACAAAATTTGTTGAGCCAATTGGGATTTGTGTACTTGTCATTACCACCAAGTATCATCAAGATTGGGTGAAAAAATATTTGCTGGTATTTCGGAAACCCATAATTTCTTGGGAGTTTGACAAACCCTTTCAATGAAAGTGCTTTTCCACAGTCTCTGCTTAGGGCTACTTGAGGAGGAAACAAATCATACAGACAAAACTAAGAAGTTTTCTATTTTGTCAAGTTTCAAAGAGCTACTACAAACCATGTTGGATTTAGAGTTATAAATTCATCTACCTATATAGGAGAGAACAGAGGGAAACCTAAAAATATATACTGCTACTGTAAACGATCGCTTAAACCTAGAAGAACAAAATTTGTTGAGCCAATTGGGATTTGTGTTCTTGTCATTAACACCAAGTATCATCAAGATTGGGTGAAAAAATATTAGCTGGTATTTCAGAAACCCGTAATTTCTCAGAAGCCTGGCAACCCCTCTCAATGAAAGTTCTTTTCCACAGTCTGTGCCTAGGGCTACTTGAAGAGGAAACAAACCATAAGGACAAAACTGAAAACTCCTTCATTTTTTCAAGTTTCAAAGAGCTACTACAAACCATGTTGGATTTAGAGTTCCAAATTCATCTATCTATATAAAAGAGAACAGAGTGAAACCTAAAAATAAAAACTGCTACTGTACACGAACGCTTCAACCTCGAAGAACAAAATTAGGTGAGCCAAGTGGGATTTGTGTCCTTGTCATTAACACCAAGTATCATCAAGATTGGATGAAACAATGTTTGCTGGTATTTCGGAAACTCGTAATTTTTTAAAAGCTTGGCATCTCCTTTCAATGAAAGTGCTTTTCCACAGTCTCTGCTTAGGGCTACTTGAAGAGGAAACAAATCATAGAGACAAAACTGAGAACTAGTTTTTTTTGGCAAGTTTCAAAGAGCGACTACAAACCATGTTGGATTTAGAGTTCCAAATTCATCTATCTATATGGGAGAGAACAGAGGGAAACCTAAATATAAAAATGACTACTGTAGGCGAGCGCTTCAACCTAGAAAACAAAGTTTGGAGAGCCATGTGGGATTTGTGTACTGATCATTACCACCAAGTATCATCAAGATGGGGTGAAAAAACATTTGCTGGTATTTCGGAAACTCGTTATTTCTTAGAAGCTTGGCAACCAATCTCAATTAAAGTGCTATTCCACAGTGTGTGCCTAGGGCTACTTGAAGAGGAGACAACAATAGAGACAAAACTGAGAACTCCTTTATTTTGTCAAGTTTCAAAGAGCTGCTACAAACCATGTTGGATTTAGAGTTCCAAATTCATCTACCGATATAATAGAAAAAAAAAGTGAAACCTACAGATAAAACCTGGTACTGTAGACGAACGTTTCAACCTAGAAGAACACAATTTGGTGAGCCAATTGGGATTTGTGTACTGATCATGACCATCAAGTATCATCAAGATTGGTTGAAAAAATATTTGCTGATATTTCTGAAACTCGTTATTTCTTAGAAGCTTGGCAACCCCTCTTAATGAAAGTGCTTTTCCACAGTCTGTGCCTATGGCTACTTGCAGAAAAAACAAACGATAGAGACAAAATTGAGAACTCCATTATTTATCAAGTTTCAAAGAGCTACTACAAATCATGTTGGATTTAGAGTTCCAAATTCATCTATCTATATAGAAGAGAACAGAGTGAAACCTAAATATAAAAACTGCGATTGTAGACGATCGCATCAACCTAGAAGAACGAAATTTGGTGAGCCAAGTGGGATTTGGGTACTGATCATTACCACCAAGTATCATCAAGATTGGGTGAAAAAATATTTGCTGGTATTTCGGAAACTCGTTATTTCTTAGAAGTTGGCAACCACTCTCAAGGAAAGTGCTTTTCCACAGTCTGTGCCTAGGGCTACTTGAATAGGAAACAAACCATAGAGACAAGAGTGAGAACTTCTTTACTATGTCAAGTTTCAAAGAGCTACTACAAACCATGTTGGATTAAGAGTTTCAAGTTCATCTATCTATATAGGAGAGAACAGAGGAAAACCTAAAAATAAAAACTGCTACTGTAAACGAACGCTTCATCCTAGAAGAACAAAATTTGGTGAGTCAAGTGGGATTTGTGTACCGATCATGACCACCACATATTATCAAGATTGGGTGAAAAAATATTTGCTGGTATTTCGGAAACTCATAATTTCTTGGAAGCTTGGCAACCCCTTTCAATGAAAGTGCTTTTCCACACTCTCTGCTTAGGGATACATGAAGAGGAAACAAATCTTAGAGACAAAACTGAGAATTCCTTTTTTTTGTCAAGTTTCAAAGGGCTACTACAAACCATGTTGGATTTAGAGTTCCAAATTCATCTATCTACATAGGAGAGAACAGAGGGAAACCTAAAAATATAAACTGCTACTGTAAAAGAACGCTTCAACCTAGAACATCAAAATTTGGTGAGTCATGTGGGATTGTGTACCGATCATTACCACCAAGTATCATCAAGATTGGGTGGAAAAATATTTGCTGGTAATTTGGAAACTCGTTATTTCTTGGAAGCTTGGCAAGCCCTTTCAACGAAAGTGCTTTTCGACAGTCTCTGCTTAGGGCTACTTGAAGAGGAAACAAACCATAGAGACAAAACTGAGAACTACATTTTTTTTGTCAAGTTTCAAAGAGCGACTACAATCCATGTTGGATTTACAGTTCCAAATTGATCTATCTATAAAGAGAGAACAGAGGGAAACCTAAATATAAAAACGACTACTGTAGACGAACGCTTCAACCTAGAAGAAAAAAATTTGGTGAACCAAGTGGGATTTGTGTACTGATCATTACCAGCAAGTATCATCAAGATTGGGTGAAAAAATATTTGCTGGTATTTCGGAAGCTCGTTATTTCTTAGAAGCTTGGAAACCCCTCTCAATGAAAGTGCTTTTCCACAGTCTGTGCATAGGGCTACATGAAGAGGAAACAAACCATAGAGAGAAAAGTGAGAACTCCTTTATTTTGTCAAGTTTCAAAGAGCTACTACAAACCATGTTGGATTAAGAGTTCCAAATTCATCTATCTATATAGGAGAGAACAGAGGGAAACCTAAAAATAAAAACTGCTACCGTAAACGAACGCTTCAACCTAGAAGAACAAAATTTGGTATGCCAAGTGGGATGTGTGTACCCATCATTACCACCACGTATCATCCAGATTGGGTGAAAAAATATTTGCTGGTAATTTGGAAAATCTTAATTTCTTGGAAGCTTGGCAACGCCTTTCAATGAAATTGCTTTTCCAAAGTCTCTGCTTAGGGCTACTTGAAGAGGAAACAAATCATAGAGACAAAACTGAGAATTCCTTTATTTTGTCAAGTTTCAAAGAGCTACTACAAACCATGTTGGATTTAGAGTTCCAAATTCATCTATCTATATAGGAGAGAACAGAGTGCAACCTAAAAATATAAACTGCTACTGTAAAAGAACGCTTCAACTTACAATAACAAAATTTGGTGAGTCAAGTGGGATTTGTGTACCGATCATTACCACCAAGTATCATCAAGATTATGTGAAAAAATAATTGCTGGTATTTCGCAAACTCGTTATTTTTTAGAAACTTGGTAACCCCTATCAATGAAAGTGCTTTTCCACAGTCTGTGCCTAGGGCCACATGAAGAGGAAACAAACATAGAGACAAAACTGAGAACTACTTTATTTTGTCAAGTTTCAAAGAGCTACTACAAACCATGTTGGATTTAGAGTTCCAAATTCATCTATCTATATAGGCGAGAACTGAGGGAAACCTGAAAATAAAAACTGCTACTGTAAACGAACGCTTCAACCTAGAAGACCAAAATTTGGTGAGTCAAGTGGGATTTGTGTACCGATCCTTACCACCAAGTATCATCAAGATTGGGTGAAAAAATATGTGCTGGTATTTCGGAAACTCGTAATTTCTTGGAAGCTTGGCAACCTCTTTCAATGAAAGTGCTTTTCCACAGTCTCTGATTAGGGCTACTTGAAGAGGAAACAAACCATAGAGAGAAAACTGAGAACTACTTTACTTTGTCAAGTTTCAAAGAACTACTTCAAACCATGTTGGATTTAGAGTTCCAAATTCATCTATCTATATAGGAGAAAACAGAGTGAAACCTAAATATAAAAACTGCTACTGTAGACGAACGCTTAAACCTAGAAGAACAAAATTGGTGAGCCAAGTGGGATTTGTGTACTTGTCATTACCACCAAGTATCATAAAGATTGGGTGAAAAAATACTTGCTGGAATGGCAGAAACTCGTTATTTTTTGGAAGCTTGGCAACCCCTCTCAATGAATGTGCTTTTCCACAGTCTGAACCTTGGACTACTTGAATAGGAAACAAACCATAGAGACAAAAGTGAGAACTCCTTTATTTTGTCAAGATTCAAAGAACTACTACAAACCATGTTGGATTTATAGTTCCAAATTCATCTATCTATGTAGGAGATAAAAGAGGGAAACCTAAAAATAAAAACTGCTACTCTAAATGAACGCTTCAACCTAGAAGAACAAAATTTGGTGAGCCAAGGGGGATTTTTGTACTTGTCATTAACACCAAGTATCATCAAGATTGGGTAAAAAAATATTTGCTGGTATTTCGGAAATACGTTATTTTTTAGAAGCTTGGCAACCCCTTTCAAACAAAGTGCTTTTCCACAGTCTCTGCTTAGGGTTACTTGAAGAGGAAACAAATTATAGAGACAAACCTGAGAACTCCTTTATTTTGTCAACTTTCAAATACCTACTACAAACCATGTTGGATTTAGAGTTCCAAATTCATCTATCTACATAGGAGAGAACAGAGTGAAACCTAAACATAAAAACTGCTACTGTAGACGAACGCTTCAACCTAGAAAACAAAATTTGGTGAGCCAAGTGGGATTTGTGTACCGATCATTACCACCACGTATCAGCAAGATTGTGTGAAAAAATATTTGCTGTAATTTCGGAAACTCGTAATTTCTTGGAACCTTGGCAAACCCTTTCAATGAAAGTGCCTTTCCACAGTCTCTGCTTAGGGCTACTTAAAGAGGAAACAAATCATAGAGACAAAAATGAGAATTCCTTTATTTTGTCAAGTTTCAAAGAGCTACTACAAACCACGTTGGATTTAGAGTTCCAAATTCATCTATCTATATAGGAGAGAACAGAGGGAAACCTAGAAATATAAACTGCTACTGTAAACGAACGCTTCAACCTAGAAGACCAAAATTTGGTGAGTCAAGTGGGATTTGTGTCCTTGTCATTATCACCAAGTATCATCAAGATTGGGCGAAAAAATATTTGCTGGTATTTCAGAAAATCATAATTTCTTGGAAGCTTGCCAACCCCTTTCAATGAAAGTGCTTTTCCCCAGTTTCTGCTTAGGGCTACTTGAAGAGGAAACAAACCATAGAGAGAAAACTGAGAACTACTTTATTTTGTCAAGTTTCAAAGAACTACTTCAAACCATGTTGGATTAAGAGTTCCAAATTCATCTATCTATATAGGAGAGAACAGAGTGAAACCTATAAATAAAAACTTCAACTGAAAACGAACGCTTCAACCTAGAAGAACAAAATTTGGTGAGTCAAGTGGGACTTGTGTACTTGTCATTACCACCACGTATCATCCAGATTGGGTGAAAAAATATTTGCTGGTATTTCGGAAACTCGAAATTTCTTGGAAGCTTGGCAACCCCATTCAATGAAAGTGCTTTTCCACAGTCTCTGCTTAGGGCTACTTGAAGAGGAAACACACCATAGAGACAAAACTGAGAACTCCTTTATTTTGTCAAGTTTCAACGAGCTACTACAAACCATGTTGGATTTAGAGTTCCAAATTCACATATCTATATAATAGAAAACAGAGTGAAACCTACATATAAAAACTGCTACTGTTGACGAACGCTTCAACCTTGAAGAACAAAATTTGGTGAGCCAAGTGGGATTGGTGTACTCACCATTACCACCAAGTATCATCACGATTGGTTGAAAAAATATTTGCTGGCATTTCGGAAACTCTTTATTTCTTAGAAGCTTGGCAACCCCTCTCAATGAAAGTGCTTTTCCAAAGTTTGTACCTAGGGCTACTTGAAGAGGAAACAAACCATAGAGGCAAAACTGAGAACTACTCTTCATTACCACAAAGTATCATCAAGATTGGGTGAAAAAATATTTGCTGGTGTTTTGGAACTCGTAATTTTTGGAAGCTTGGCAACCATTTTCAATGAAAGTGCTTTACCACAGTCTCTGCTTAGGGCTACTTGAAGAGGAAACAAACTATAGAGACAAAACTGAAAACTACATTTTTTGGTCAAGTTTCAAAGAGCTACTTGAAGACTATACAAACCATAGAGACAAAACTGAGAACTCCTTTATTTTGTCAACTTTCAAAGAGCTATTACAAACCATGTTGGATTTAGAGTTCCAAATTCATCTATCTATATAGGAAAGAACAGAGTGAAACCTAAATATAAAAACTGCTACTGTAGAAGAACGCTTCAACCGAGAAGAACAAAATTTGGTAAGCCAAGTGGGATTTGTGTACTGATCATTACCACCAAGTATCATCAAGATTGGGTGAAAAAATATTTGCTGGTATTTCGGGAACTCGTTATTTCTTAGAAGCTTCTCAATCCCTCTCAATGAATGTGTTTTTCCACAGGCAGTGCCTAGGGCTACTTGGATAGGAAACAAACCATATAGACAAAACTTAGAACTCCTTTATTTTGTCAAGTTTCAAAGAGCTACTACATACCATGTTGGATTTAGAGTTCCAAATTCATCTATCTATATAGGAGAGAACAGAGGGAGACCTAAAAATATAAACTGCTACTATAAACGAAAGCTTCAAACTAGAAAAACAAAAATTGGTGAGCCAAATGGGATTTGTGTACTTGTCATTCCACCACGTATCATCAAGATTGGGTGAAAAAATATTTGCTGGTATTTCGGAAACTCGTAATTTCTTGGAAGCTTGGCAACCCCTTTCAATGAAAGTGCTTTTCCACAGTCTCTTCTTAGGACTACTTGAAGAGGAAACAAACCATAGAGACAAAACTGAGAACTCCTTTTTTTTGTCAAGTTTCTAAGAGCTACTACATACCATGTTGCATTTAGAGTTCCAAATTCATCTATCTACATAGGAAACAACAGAGTGAAACCTAAATATTAAAACTGCTACTGTAGACGAACTTTTCAACATAGAAGAACAAAATTTGGTAAGCCAAGTGGGATTTGTGTAGTGATCATTACCACCAAGTATCATCAAGATTGGGTGAAAAAATATTTGCTGGTATTTCGGAAACTCGTTATTTTTTAGAAGCTTGGCAACCCCTCTCAATGAAAGTGCTTTTCCACAATCTATACCTAGGGCTACTTGAAGAGGAAACAAACCATAGAGACAAAACTGAGAACTCCTTAATTTTTTCAAGTTTCAAAGAGCTACTGCAAACCTTGTTGGATTTAGAGTTCCAAATTCATCTGTCTACGTAGGAGAGAACAGAGTGAAACCTAAAAATATAAACTGCTACTGTAAATGAAAGCTTCAAACTAGAAGAACAAAATTTTGTGAGCCAAGTGGGATTTGTGTACAGATCATTACCACCAAGTATCATCGAGATTCTGTAAAAAAATATTTGCTGATATTTCGGAAACTCGTTTTTTCTTGGAAGCTTGGCAACCCCTTTCAATGAAAGTGCTTTTCCACAGTCTGTGCCTAGGGCTACTTGAAGAGAAAACAAACCATAGAGGACAAAACTGAACTACTTTATTTTGTCAAGTTTCTAAGAGCTACTACAAACCATGTGGGAGTTAGAGTTCCAAATTCATCTATGTATATAGGAGAGAACAGAGGGAAACCTAATATATAAACTGCTACTGTACACGAAAGCTTCAAACTAGAAGAACAAAATTTTGTGAGCCAAGTGGGATTTGTGTACCGATCATTACCACCAAGTATCATCGAGATTGGGTGAAAAAATATTTGCTGATATTTCGGAAACTCGTTATTTCTTGGAAGATTGGCAACCCCTTTCAATGAAAGTGCTTTTCCACAGTCTATGCCTAGGTCTACTTGAAGAGAAAACAAACCATAGAGACAAAACTGAACTACTTTATTTTGTCAAGTATCTAAGAGCTACTACAAACCATGTTGGAGTTAGAGTTCCAAATTCATCTATCTATATAAGAGAGAACAGAGTGAAACCTACATATAAAAACTGCTACTGTAGAAGAACGCTTCAACCTAGAAGAACAAAATTTGATGAGCCAAGTGGGATTTGTGTACTGATATTTACCACCAAGTATCATCAAGATTGGGTGAAAAATATTTGCTGGTATTTCGGAAACTCGTTATTTTTTAGAAGCTTGGCAACCCCTCTCAATGAAAGTGCTTTTCCACAGTCTGTGCCTAGGGCTACTTGAAGAGAAAACAAACCATAGAGACAAAACTGAGAACTCCTTTATTTTGTCAAGTTTCAAAGAGCTACTACAAACCATGTTGGATTTAGAGTTCCAAATTCATCTATCTATATAGGAGAGAACAGGGTGAAACCTAAACATAAAAACTGCTACTGTAGACGAACGCTTCAACCTAGAAGAACAAAATTTGGTGAGGCTAGTGGGATTTGTGTAGTGATCATTACCACCACGTATCATCAAGATTGGGTGAAAAATA
Organism: Callospermophilus lateralis; assembly: GCF_048772815.1. Classification (NCBI taxonomy): domain Eukaryota; kingdom Metazoa; phylum Chordata; class Mammalia; order Rodentia; family Sciuridae; genus Callospermophilus; species Callospermophilus lateralis. Next base: position 84,345 of record NW_027514026.1, read on the forward strand.
TTTGCTGGTATTTCGGAAATCTTTATTTCTGACAAGCTTGGCAACCCCTCTCAATGAAAGTGCTTTCCCACAGTCTGTGCCTAGGGCTACTTGAGGAGGAAACAACCATAGAGAAAATACTGAGAACGACTTTATTTTCTAAAATATTAAAGAGCTACTACAAACCATGTTGGATTGATAGTTCCAAATTCATCTATCTATATAGGAGAGAACAAAGTGAAACCTAAAAATAAAAACTGCTACTGTGAACGAACGCTTCAACCTAGAAGAACAAAATTTGGTGAGCCAAGTGGGATTTGTGTACTTGTCATTACCACCACGTATCATCAAGATTGGGTGAAATAGTATTTGCTGGTATTTCGGAAACTCGTAATTTCTTGGAAGCTTGGCAACTCCTTTCAATGAAATTGCTTTTCCACGGTCTCTGCTTAGGGCTACTTGAAGAGAAAACAAATCATAGATACAAAACTGGGAACTACTTTTTTTGTCAAGGTCCAAAGAGCTACTACAAACCATGTTGGATTTAGAGTTCCAAATTCATCTATCTATATAGGAGAGAACAGAGTGAAACCTAAAAATAAAAACTGCTACTGTAAACGAACGCTTCAACCTAAAAGAACACAATTTGGTGAGCCAAGTGGGATTTGTGTACTGATTATTACCACCACTTATCATCAAGATTGCGTTAAAAAAATATTTGCTGGTATTTCGGAACCTCGTTTTTTCTTAGAAGCTTGGCAACCCCTCTCAATGAAAGTGCTTTTCCACAGTCTGTGCCTAGGGCTACTTGAAGAGGAAACAAACCATAGAGACAAAACTGAGAACTCCTTTATTTTGTCAAGTTTCAAAGAGCTACTACAAACCATGTTGGATTTAGAGTTCCAAATTCATCTATCTATATAGGAGAGAACAGAGGGAAACCTAAAAATATAAACTGCTACTGTAGACAAACGCTTCAACCTAGAAGAACAAAATTTGGTGAGTCAAGTGGGATTTCTGTACTGATCATTACCACCAAGTATTATCAAGACTGGGTGAAAAAATATTTGCTAGTATTTCGGAAACTCGTTATTTTTTGGAAGCTTGGCAACCACTTTCAATGAAAGTGCTTTTCCACAGTCTGTGCCTAGGGCTACTTGAAGAGGAAACAAACCATAGAGACAATACTGAGAACGACTTTATTTTCTAAAATATCAAAGAGCTACTACAAACCATGTTGGATTGATAGTTCCAAATTCATCTATCTATATAGGAGAGAACAAAGTGAAACCTAAAAATAAAAACTGCTACTGTAAACGAACGCTGCAACCTAGAAGAACAAAATTTGGTGAGCCAAGTGGGATTTGTGTACTTGTCATTACCACCACGTATCATCAAGTTTGGGTGAAATAGTATTTGCTGGTATTTCGGAAACTCGTAATTTCTTGGAAGCTTGGCAACTCCTTTCAATGAAAGTGCTTTTCCACGGTCTCTGCATAGGGCTACTTGAAGAGAAATCAAATCATAGATACAAAACTGGGAACTACATTTTTTGTCAAGATTCAAAGAGCTACTACAAACCATGTTGGATTTAGAGTTCCAAATTCATCTATCTATATAGGAGAGAACAGAGTGAAACCTAAAAATAAAAATTGCTACTGTAAACGAACGCTTCAACCTAAAAGAACACAATTTGGTGAGCCAAGTGGGATTTGTGTACTGATCATTACCACCACGTATCATCAAGATTGCGTGAAAAAATATTTGCTGGTATTTCGGAACCTCGTTTTTTCTTAGAAGCTTGGCAACCCCTCTCAATGAAAGTGCTTTTCCACAGTCTGTGCCTAGGGCTACTTGAAGAGGAAACAAACCATAGAGACAATACTGAGAAATACTTCATTTTGTCAAATTTCAAATAGCTACTACAAACCATGTTGGATTTAGAGTTCCAAATTCATCTATCTATATAGGAGAGAACAAAGTGAAACCTAAAAATAAAAACTACTACTGTAAAAGTACGCTTCAACCTAGAAGAACAAAATTTGGTGAGCCAAGTGAGATTTGTGTACTTGTCATTACCACCACGTATCATCAAGATTGGGTGAAACAGTATTTGCAGGTATTTCGGAAAATCGTAATTTCTTTAAAGCTTGGAAACTCCTTTCAATGAAAGTGCTTTTCCACAGTCTCTGCTTAGGGCTACTTGAGGAGAAAACAAATCATAGAGAAAAAACTGGGAACTACTTTTTTTTGTCAAGTTTCAAAGCGCTACTACAAACCATGCTGGATTTAGAGTTCCAAATTCAGCTATCTATATAAGAGAGAACAGAGGGAAACCTACAAATATAAACTGCTACTGTAAAGGAACACTTCAACCTAGAAGAACACAATTCGGTGAGCTAAGTGGGATTTGTGTACTGATCATTACCACCAGTATCATCAAGATTGGGTGAAAAAATATTTGCTGGTATTTTGAAAACTCATTATTTCTTAGAAGCTTGGCAACCGCTCTCAATGAAAGTGCTTTTCCACAGTCTGGGCCTAGGGCTACATGAAGAAGCAACAAACCATAGAGACAAAACTGAGAACTATTTTAATTTGTCAAGTTTCAAAGAGCTACTACAAACCATGTTGGATTTAGAGTTCCAAATTCATCTATGTATATAAGAGAGAACAGAGTGAAACCTAAAAATAAAAACTGCCACTGTAAACGAACGCTTCAAATTAGAAGAACAAAATTTGGTGAGCCAAGTGGTATTTGTGTACCGATCATTACTACCAAGTATCAAAAACATTGGCTGAAAAAATATTTGCTGGTATTTCGGAAACTCGTTATTTCTTTGAAGCTTGGCAACCCCTTTCAATGAAAGTGCTTTTCCACAGTCTGTGCCTCGGGCTACTGTAATAGGAAACAAACCATAGAGACAAAAGTGAGAACTCCTTTATTTTGTCAAGTTTCAAAGAGCGACTACAATCCATGTTGGATTTAGAGTTCCAAATTCATCTATCTATATAGGAGAGAACAGAGGGAAACCTAAAAATAAAAACTGCTACTGTAAACGAAAGCTTCAACCTAGAAGATCAAAACTTGGTGAGCCAAGTGGGATTTGTGTTCCGATCATTACCACCACGTATCATCAAGATTGGGTGAAAAAATATTTGCTTGTTTATCGGAACTCGTTATTTCTTGGAAGCTTGGCAACCCCTTTCAATGAAAGTGCTTTTCCACAGTCTCTGCTTAGGGCTACTTGAAGAGGAAACAAATTATAGAGACAAAACTGAGAATTCCTTCATTTTGTCAAGTTTCAAAGACTTACTACAAACCATGTTGGATTTAGACTTTCAAATTCATCTATCTATATAGGAGAGAACAGAGGAAAACCTACATATAAAAACTGCTACTGTAGACGAACGCTTCAACCTAGAAGAACACAATTTGGTGAGCCAAGTGGGATTTGTGTACTGATCATTACCACCAAGTATCATCAAGATTGGGTGAAAAAATATTTGCTGGTGTTTCGGAAACTCGTAATTTCTTGGAAGCTTGGCAACCACTTTCAATGAAAGTGCTTTACCACAGTCTCTGCTTAGGGCTACTTGAAGAAGAAACAAACTATAGAGACAAAACTGAAAACTACATTTTTTGGTCAAGTTTCAAAGAGCTACTACAAACCATGTTGGTTTTAGAGTTTTAAATGCATTTATCTATATAAGAGATAAAAGAGGGAAACCGAAATATAGAAACTGCTACTGTAGACGAACGCTTCAACCTAGAAGAACAAAATTTGGTGAACCAAATGGGATTTGTGTACTTGTCATTACCTCCACGTGTCATCAAGATTGGGTGTAAAAATATTTGCTGGTATTTAAGAAACTCGCCATTTCTTGGAAGCCTGGAAATCCCTTTCAATGAAAGTGCTTTTCCACAGTCTGTGCCTAGGGCTACTTGAAGAGAAAACAAACAATAGAGACAAAACTGAACTACTTTATTTTGTCAAGTTTCTAAGAGCTACTACAAACCATGTTGGAGTTAGAGTTCCAAATTCATCTATGTATATAGGAGAGAACAGAGGGAAACCTAATATATAAACTGCTACTGTACACGAAAGATTCAAACTAGAAGAACAAAATTTTGTGAGCCAAGTGGGATTTGTGTACCGATCATTACCACCAAGTATCATCGAGATTGGTTAAAAAAATATTTGCTGGTATTTCGGAAACTCGTTATTTCTTGGAAGATTGGCAACCCCTTTCAATGAAAGTGCTTTTCCACAGTCTGTGCCTAGGACTACTTGAAGAGAAAACAAACCATAGAGACAAAACTGAACTACTTTATTTTGTCAAGTATCTAAGAGCTACTACAAACCATGTTGGTGTTAGAGTTCCAAATTAATCTATCTATATAAGAGAGAACAGAGTGAAACCTACATATAAAAACTGCTACTGTAGACGAACGCTTCAACCTAGAAGAACAAAATTTGATGAGCCAAGTGGGATTTGTGTACTGATATTTACCACCAAGTATCATCAAGATTGGTGAAAAAATATTTGCTGGTATTTCGGAAACTCGTTATTTTTTAGAAGCTTGGCAACCCCTCTCAATGAAAGTGCTTTTCCACAGTCTGTGCCTAGGGCTACTTGAAGAGAAAACAAACCATAGAGACAAAACTGAGAACTCCTTTATTTTGTCAAGTTTCAAAGAGCTATTACAAATCATGTTGGATTTAGAGTTCCAAATTCATCTATCTATATAGGAAAGAACAGAATGAAACCTAAATATAAAAACTGCTACTGTAGAAGAACGCTTCAACCGAGAAGAACAAATTTTGGTAAGCCAAGTGGGATTTGTGTACTGATCATTACCACCAAGTATCATCAAGATTGGGTGAAAAAATATTTGCTGGTATTTCGGGAACTCGTTATTTCTTAGAAGCTTGGCAATCCCTCTCAATGAATGTGTTTTTCCACAGGCAGTGCCTAGGGTTACTTGGATAGGAAACAAACCATATAGACAAAACTGAGAACTCCTTTATTTTGTCAAGTTTCAAAGAGCTACTACATACCATGTTAGATTTAGAGTTCCAAATTCATCTATCTATATAGGAGAGAACAGAGGGAGACCTAAAAAATATAAACTGCTACTATAAACGAAAGCTTCAAACTAGAAAAACAAAAATTGGTGAGCCAAGTGGGATTTGTGTACCGATCATTACCACCATGTATCATCAAGATTGGGTGAAAAAATATTTGCTGGTATTTCGGAAACTCGTTATTTCTTGGAATTTGGCAACCCTTTCAATGAAAGTGCTTTTCCACAGTCTGTGCCTAGGGCTACTCAAGAGAAAACAAACCATAGAGACAAAACTGAGAACTACTTTATTTTGTCAAGTTTCAAAATGCTACTACAAATCATGTTGGATTCAGAGTTCGAAATTCATCTATCTATATAGGAGAGAACAGAGGGAAACCTAAATATAAATACTGCTAGTGTAGACGAACGCTTCAACCTAGAAGAACAAAATTTGGTGAGCCAAGTGTGATTTTTGTACTGATCATTACCACAAAGTATCATCAAGATTGGGTGAAAAAATATTTGCTGGTATTTCGGAAACTCGTTATTTCTTAGAAGCTTGGCAACCCCGCACAATAAAAGTACTTTTCCACAGTCTGTGCCTTTGGCTACTTGAAGAGGAAACAAACCATAGAGACAAAACTGAGAACTCCTTTATTTTGTGAAGTTTCAAAATGCTACTACAAACCATGTTGGATTTAGAGTTCCAAATTAATCTATCTATATAGGAGAAAACAGAGGGAAACATAAAAATAAAAAACTGCTATTGTAAACGAACGCTTCAACCTTCAAGAACAAAACTTGGTCATCCAAGTGGGATTTGTGTACTTGTCATTCCACCACGTATCATCAAGATTGGGTGAAAAAATATTTGCTGGTATTTCGGAAACTCGTAATTTCTTGGAAGCTTGGCAACCCCTTTCAATGAAAGTGCTTTTCCACAGTCTCTTCTTAGGACTACTTGAAGAGGAAACAAACCATAGAGACAAAACTGAGAACTCCTTTTTTTTTGTCAAGTTTCTAAGAGCTACTACATACCATGTTGCATTTAGAGTTCCAAATTCATCTATCTACATAGGAAACAACAGAGTGAAACCTAAATATTAAAACTGCTACTGTAGACGAACTTTTCAACATAGAAGAACAAAATTTGGTAAGCCAAGTGGGATTTGTGTAGTGATCATTACCACCAAGTATCATCAAGATTGGGTGAAAAAATATTTGCTGGTATTTCGGAAACTCGTTATTTTTTAGAAGCTTGGCAACCCCTCTCAATGAAAGTGCTTTTCCACAATCTATACCTAGGGCTACTTGAAGAGGAAACAAACCATAGAGACAAAACTGAGAACTCCTTAATTTTGTGAAGTTTCAAAGAGCTACTGCAAACCTTGTGGATTTAGAGTTCCAAATTCATCTATCTACGTAGGAGAGAACAGAGTGAAACCTAAAAATATAAACTGCTACTGTAAATGAAAGCTTCAAACTAGAAGAACAAAATTTTGTGAGCCAAGTGGGATTTGTGTACAGATCATTACCACCAAGTATCATCGAGATTCTGTAAAAAAATATTTGCTGATATTTCGGAAACTCGTTTTTTCTTGGAAGCTTGGCAACCCCTTTCAATGAAAGTGCTTTTCCACAGTCTGTGCCTAGGGCTACTTGAAGAGAAAACAAACCATAGAGACAAAACTGAACTACTTTATTTTGTCAAGTTTCTAAGAGCTACTACAAACCATGTTGGAGAGAGAGTTCCAAATTCATCTATGTATATAGGAGAGAACAGAGGGAAACCTAATATATAAACTGCTACTGTAGACGAACGCTTCAACCTAGAAGAACAAAATTTGATGAGCCAAGTGGGATTTGTGTACTGATCATTACCACCATGTATCATCAAGATTGGGTGAAAAATATTTGCTGGTATTTTGGAAATCTTTATTTCTGACAAGCTTGGCAACCCCTCTCAATGAAAGTGCTTTTCCACAGTCTGTGCCTAGGGCTACTTGAATAGGAAACAAACCATAGAGACAAAACTGAGAAATACATTATTTTGTCAAGTTTCAAAGAGCTACTACAAACCATGTTGGATTTCGAGTTCCAAATTCATCTATCTATATAAGAGAGAACAGAGTGAAACCTACATATAAAAACTGCTACTGTAGACGATCGCTTAAAACTAGAAGAAAAAAATTTGGTGAGCCAAGTGGGATTTTTGTACTCGTCTTTACCACAACGTATCATCAAGTTTGGGTGAAAAATATTTGCTGGTATTTCGGAAATCCTTATTTCTTACAAGCTTGGCAACCCCTCTCAATGAAAGTGCTTTTCCACAGTCTGTGCCTAGGGCTACTTGATGAGGAAACAAACCATAGAGAAAAAACCGAGAACTCCTTTATTTTTTCAAGTTTCAAAGAGCTACTACAAACCATTTTTGGATTTAGTGTTCCAAATACATCTATCTATATAGGAGAGAACAGAGTGAAACCTAAAAAGAAAAACTGTCACTGTAAACTAACGCTTCAACCTAGAAGATAAAAATTTGGTGAGCCAAGTGGGATTTGTGTACTCATAATTAACACCAAGTATCATCGAGATTGGGTGAGAAAATATTTCATGGTATTTCCGAAACTCGTTATTTCTTAGAAGCTTGGCAATCCCTCTCAATGAAAGTGCTTTTCCACAGTCTGTGATTAGGGCTACTTGAAGAGGAAACAAACCCTAAAGACAAAACCGAGAACTCCTTTATTTTTTCAAGTTTCAAAGAGCTACTACAAACCATTTTGGATTTAGTGTTCCAAATTCATCTATCTATATAGGAGAGAACAGAGTGAAACCTAAAAAGAAAAACTGCTACTGTAAACGAACGCTTCAACCTAGAAGAACAAAATTTGGTGAGCCAAGTGGGAATTGTGTACTTGTCATTACCACCACGTATCATCAAGATTGGGAGAAAAAATATTTGCTGGTGTTTCGGAACCTTTTAATTTCTTGGAAGCTTGGCAACTCCTTTCAATGAAAGTGCTTTTCCACAGTCTCTGTTTAGGACTACTTGAAGAGGAAAAAAACCATAGGGATAAAACTGAGAACTCCTTTATTTTGTCAAGTTTCAAAAAGCTACTACAAACCATGTTGGATTAAGAGTTCCAAATTCTTCTATCTATATTGGAGAGAACAGAGTGAAACCTAAAAATAAAACTACTACTGTAAACGAACGCTTCAACCTCGAAGAACAAAATTTGGTGAGCCAAGTGGGATTTGTGTACTCATAATTACCACCAAGTATCATCGAGATTGGGTGAAAAAATATTTCGTGGTATTTCGGAAACTCGTTATTTCTTGGAAGATGGCAACCCCTTTCAATGAAAGTGCTTTTCCACACTCTGTGCCTAGGGCTACTTGAAGATGAAACAAACCATAGAGACAAAACGGAGCACTCTTTATTTTGTCAAGTTTCAAATAGCTACTACAAACCATGTTGGATTTAGCATTCCAAATTCATCTATCTATATAGGAGATAACAAAGTGAAACCTAAAAATAAAAACTGCTACTGTAAACGAACGCTTCAACCTAGAAGAACAAAATTTGGAAAGAAAAGTTTGAATTCTGTACTTGTCATTACGACCACGTATCATCAAGATTGGGTGAAAAAATATTTGCTGGTATTTCGGAAACTCGTAATTTCTTGAAAGCTTGGCAACTCCTTTCAATGAAAGTGCTTTTCCACAGTCTCTGCTTAGGGCTACGTGAGGAGGAAACAAACCAAAGAGACAAAACTGAGAACTCCTTTATTTTGTCAAGTTTCAAGGAGATAATACAAACCATGCTGGATTTAGAGTTCCAAATTCATCTATCTATATAGGAGAGAACAGAGGGAAACCTAAATATAAAAACTGCTACTGTAGACGAACGCTTCAACCTAGAAGAACACAATTTATTGAGCCAAGTGGGATTTGTGTACTGATCAATATCACCAAGTATCATCAAGATTGGGTGAAAAAATATTTGCTGGTATTTCGGAAAATCGTTATTTCTTAGATGCTTGGCAACCCCTCCCAATGAGTGCTTTCCCACAGTCTGTGAACACGGCTACTTGAAGAGGAAACAAACCAGAGAGACAAAACTGAGAACTCCTTTATTTTGTCAAGTTTCAAGGAGATAATACAAACCATGTTGGATTTAGAGTTCAAAATTCATCTATCTATATAGGAGAGAACAGAGGGAATCCTAAAAATATAAACTGCTACTGTAAACGAATGCTTCAACCTAGAATTGTCAAAATTTGTTGAGTCCAGTGGGATTTGTGTACCAATCATTACCACCAAGTATCATCAAGATTGGGAGAAAAAATATTTGCTGGTATTTCGAAAACTCGTTATTTCTTGGAAGCTTGCAACCCCCTTCAATGAAAGTGCTTTTCCACAGTCTGTGCCTAGAGCTACTTGAAGAGGAAACAAACCATAAAAACAATACTGAGAACTATTTTATTTTGCCAAGTTTCAAAGAGCTACTACAAACCATGTTGGATTTAGAGGTCCAAATTCATCTATATATGTAGAAGAAAACAGAGTGAAACCTAAATATAAAAACTGCTACTGTAGACGAACGCTTCAACCTAGAAGAACAAAATTGGTGAGCCAAGTGGGATTTCTGTACCGATCATTACCACCAATTATCATCAAGATTGGGTGAAAAAATATTTGCTGGTATTTCCTAAACTCGTTATTTCTTAGAAGCTTGGCAACCCCTCTCAATGAAAGTGCTTTTCCACAGTCTGGGCCTAGGCCTACTTGAAGAGGAAACAAACCATAGAGACAAAAATGAGAACTACTTTATTTTGTCAAGTTTCAAAGAGCTACTACAAACCATGTTGGATTTGGAGTTCCAAATTCATCTATCAATATAAGAGAGAACAGAGTGAAACCTAAAAATATAAACTTCTATTGTAAACAAATGCTTCAACCTAGAAGAGTAAAAATTTGGTGAGTCAAGTGGGACTGGTGTACTGATCATTACCAACAAGTATCATCAAGATTGGGTGAAGAAATATTTGCTGGTATTTCGGAAACTCGTTATTTCTTGGAAGCTTGGCAACCCCCTTCAATGAAAGTGCTTTTCCACAGTCTCTGCCTAGGGCTACTTTTAGAGGAAACAAACCATAGAGACAATACTCAGAACTCCTTTATTTTGTCAAGTTTCAAAGAGCTACTACAAACCATGTTGGATTTAGAGTTCCAAATTCACCTATCTATATAGAAAAGAACAGAGTGAAACCTAAATATAAAAACTGCTACTGTAGACGAACGCTTCAACCTAGAAAAACAAAATTTGGTGAGCCAAGTGGGACTGGTGTACTGATCATTACCAACAAGTATCATCAAGATTGGGTGAAAAAATATTTGCTGGTATTTCGGAAACTCGTTATTTCTTAGAAGATTGGCCACCCCTCTCAATGAAAGTGCTTTTCCACAGTCTGTGCCTATTGCTACTTGAACAGGAAACCAACCAGAGAGACAAAACTGAGAACTCCTTTATTTTGTCAAGTTTCAAAGAGCTACTACAAACCATGTTAGATTTAGAGTTCCAAATTAATCTATTTATGTAGGAGAGAACAGAGAGAAACCTAAATATAAAAACTGCTACTGTAGAAGAACGCTTCAACCTAGAAGAACAAAATTTGGTGGTCCAAGTGGGATTTGTGTACTGACCACTACTACCAAGTATCACCAAGATTCGGTGAAAAAATATTTGCTGGTTTTTTGGAAACTCGTTATTTCTTAGAAGCTTGGCAACCTCTCTCAATGAAAATGCTTTTCCACAGTCTGTGCTTAGGGCTATTTGAAGAGGAAACAAACCATAGAGACAAAACTGAGAACTCCTTTATTTTGTCAAGTTTCAAAGAGCTACGACAAACCATGTTAGGTTTTGAGTTCCAAATTCATCTATCTATATAAGAGAGGTCAGAGTGAAACCTAAATTTAAAAACTGCTAGTGTAGACGAACGCTTAAACATAGAAGAACAAAATTTGTGAGCCAAGTGGGATTTGTTGACTGATCATTACCACCAAGTATCATCAAGATTGGGTGAAAAAATATTTGCTGGTATTTTGGAAACTCGTTATTTCTTAGAATCTTAGCAACCCCTCTCAATGAAAGTGCTTTTCACAGTCTGTGCCTAGGGCTACTTGAAGAGGAATCAAACCATAGAGATGAAACTGAGAACTCCTTTATTTCATCAAGTTTCGAATAGCTACTACAAACCATGTTGGATTTAGAGTTCCAAATTCATCTATCTATATACGAGAGAAGAGAATAAAACCTAAATATAACTCGTTATTTTTTAGAAGCTTGGCAACTCCTTTCAATGAAAGTGCTTTTCCACAGTCTCTTGCTAGGGCTACTTGAAGAGGAAACAAATCATAGAGACAAAACTGAGAACTACTTTTTTTTGAATAGTTTCAAAGAGCTAGTACAAACCATGTTGGATTTAGAGTTCCAAATTCAGCTATCTATATAGGAGAGAACAGAGGGAAACCTAAATATATAAACTGCTACTGTAAACGAACGCTTCAAACTAGAAGAACAAAATTTGGTGAGTAAAGTGGGATTTCCGTACCGATCATTACCACCAAGAATCATCAAGATTGGGTGAAGAAATATTTGCTGGTATTTCGGAATCTTGTTATATCTTCGAAGCTTGGCAAAAACTTTCAATGAAAGTGCTTTTCTACAGTCTCTGCTTAGGGCTACATGAAGAGGAAACAAATCAGAGAAACAAAACTGAGAACACCTTTATTTTGCCAAGTTTCAATAAGCTACTACAAACCATGTTGGATTGAGAGTTCCAAATTCATCTATCTATATAGGAAAGAACAGAGGGAAACCTAAAAATATAAACTGCTACTGTAAACGAACGCTTCAACCTAGAAGAACAAAATTTAGTGAGTCAAGTGGGATTCCTGTACCGATCATTACCACCAAGTATCATCAAGATTGGGTGAAAAAATATTTGCTGGTATTTCGAAAACTTATTATTTCTTAGAAGCTTGGCAACCCCTCTCAATGAAAGTGCTTTTCCACAGTCTGTGCCTAGTGCTACTTGAAGAGGAAACAAACCATAGTGACAACACTGAGAACTACTTTTATTTGTCAAGTTTCAAAGAGCTACTAGAAACCATGTTGGATTTTGAGTTCCATATTCATCTATCTATATAAGAGAGAACAGAGTGAAACCTAAAAATAAAAACTGCTACTGTAGATGAACGCTTCAACCTAGAAGAAGAAAATTTGTTGAGCCAAGTGGGATTGGTGTACTGTTCATTACCACCAAGTATCATCAAGATTGGGTGAAAAAATATTTGCTGGTATTTCGGAAACTCGTTATTTCTTAGAAGATTGGCAACCTTTTTCAATGAAAGTGCTTTTAAACAGTCTGTGCCTAGGGCTACTTGACGAGGAAACAAACCATAAAGACAAAACTGAGAACGCCTTTATTTGGTCAAGTTTCAAAGAGCTACTACAAACCATGTTGGATTTAGAGTTCCAAATTCATCTCTCTATATAGGAGAGAACAAAGTGAAACCTAAAAATAAAAACTGCTACTGAAAAAGAACACTTCAACCTAGAAGAATAAAATGTGGTGAGCCATTGGGATTTGTGTACTTGTCATTACGACCACGTATCATCAAGATAGGGTGAAAAAATATTTGCTGGTATTTCGGAAACTCGTAATTTCTTGGAAGCTTGGCAACTCCTTTCAATGAAAGTGCTTTTCCACAGTCTCTGCTTAGGGCAACTTGAAGAGGAAACAAATCATAGAGACAAAACTGAGAACTATTTTTTTTGTAAAGTTTCAAAGACCTAGTACAAACCATGTTGGATTTAGAGTTCCCAATTCAGCTATCTATATAGGAGAGAACAGAGGGAAACCTAAAAATATAGACTGCTACTGTAAACGAACGCTTCAAACTAGAAGAACAAAACTTGGTGAGTCAAGTGGGATTTCTGTACCGATCATTACCACCAAGTATCATCAAGTTTGGGTGAAAAAATATTTGCTGGTATTTCGGAAACTCGTTATTTCTTCGAAGCTTGCCAAACCCTTTCAATGAAAGTGCTTTTCCACATGCTCTGCTTAGGGCTACTTGAAGAGGAAACAAATCATAGAAACAAAACTGAGAACACCTTTATTTTGCCAAGTTTCAAAGAGCTACTACAAACCATGTTGGATTTAGAGTTCCAAATTCATGTATCTATATAGAAGAGAACAGAGTAAAACCTAAACATAAGAACTGCTACTGTACACGAACGCTTCAATCGATAAGAACAAAATTTGTTGAGCCAAGTGGGATTTGTGTACTTGTCATTACCACCACGTATCATCAAGATTGGGTAAAAAAGTATTTGCTGGTATTTCGGAAACTCGTAATTTCTTGGAAGCTTGGCAACTCCTTTCAATTAAAGTGCTTTTCCACAGTCTCTGCTTAGGGCTACTTGAAGAGGAAACAAATCAAAGAGACAAAACTGAGAACTACTTTTTTTTTGTCAAGTTTCAAAGAGCTACTATAAACCATGTTGGATTTAGAGTTCCAAATTCATCTATCTATATGGAAGAGAACAGAGTGAAACCTAAATATAAAAACTGCTTTTGTAGACGAACGCTTCAACCTAGAAGAACATAATTTGGTGAGCCAAGTGGGATTGGTGTACTGATCATTACCAGCAAGTATCATCAAGAATGGGTGAAAAAAAATTTGCTGGTATTTAGGAAAATCGTTATTTATTAGACGCTTGGCAAACCCTCTCAATGAAAGTGCTTTTCCACAATCTGTGCCTAGGGCTACTTGAAGAGTAAATAAACCATAAAGAAAATACTGAGAACCACTTTATTTTGTCAAGTTTCAAAGAGCTACTACAAACCATGTTGGATTTAGAGTTCCAAATTCATCTATCTATATGGAAGAGAACAGAGTGAAACCTAAATATATAAACTGCTACTGTAGACGACACTTCAACCTAGAAGAACAAAACTTGTGAGCCTAGTGGGATTGGTGTACTGATCATTACGAACAAGTATCATCAAGACTGGGTGAAAAAATATTTGCTGGTATTTTGGAAACGCGTTATTTTCAGAAGCTCGGCAACCCCTCTCAATGAAAGTGCTTTTCCACAGTCTGTGCCTAAGGCTACTTGAATAGGAAACAAACCATAGAGACAAAACTGAGAAATACATTATTTTGTCAAGTTTCAAAGAGCTACTACAAACCATGTTGGATTTCGAGTTCCAAATTCATCTATCTATATAAGAGAGAACAGAGTGAAACCTACATATAAAAACTGCTACTGTAGACGATCGCTTAAAACTAGAAGAAAAAAATTTGGTGAGCCAAGTGGGATTTTTGTACTCGTCTTTACCACAACGTATCATCAAGTTTGGGTGAAAAATATTTGCTGGTATTTCGGAAATCCTTATTTCTTACAAGCTTGGCAACCCCTCTCAATGAAAGTGCTTTTCCACAGTCTGTGCCTAGGGCTACTTATGAGGAAACAAACCATAGAGAAAAAACCGAGAACTCCTTTATTTTTTCAAGTTTCAAAGAGCTACTACAAACCATTTTTGGATTTAGTGTTCCAAATTCATCTATCTATATAGGACAGAACAGAGTGAAACCTAAAAAGAAAAACTGCTACTGTAAACGAACGCTTCAACCTAGAAGATAAAAATTTGGTGAGCCAAGTGGGATTTGTGTACTCATAATTAACACCAAGTATCATCGAGATTGGGTGAAAAAATATTTCATGGTATTTCCGAAACTCGTTATTGCTTAGAAGCTTGGCAATCCCTCTCAATGAAAGTGCTTTTCCACAGTCTGTGATTAGGGCTACTTGAAGAGGAAAGAAACCCTAAGAAAAAACCGAGAACTCCTTTATTTTTTCAAGTTTCAAAGAGCTACTACAAACCATTTTGGATTTAGTGTTCCAAATTCATCTATCTATATAGGAGAGAACAGAGTGAAACCTAAAAAGAAAAACTGCTACTGTAAACGAACGCTTCAACCTAGAAGAACAAAATTTGGTGAGCCAAGTGGGAATTGTGTACTTGTCATTACCACCACGTATCATCAAGATTGGGAGAAAAAATATTTGCTGGTGTTTCGGAAACTTTTAATTTCTTGGAAGCCTGGCAACTCCTTTCAATGAAAGTGCTTTTCCACAGTCTCTGCTTAGGAATACTTGAAGAGGAAAAAAACCATAGGGATAAAACTGAGAACTCCTTTATTTTGTCAAGTTTCAAAAAGCTACTACAAACCATGTTGGATTAAGAGTTCCAAATTCTTCTATCTATATTGGAGAGAACAGAGTGAAACCTAAAAATAAAACTACTACTGTAAACGAACGCTTCAACCTCGAAGAACAAAATTTGGTGAGCCAAGTGGGATTTGTGTACTCATAATTACCACCAAGTATCATCGCGATTGGGTGAAAAAATATTTCGTGGTATTTCGGAAACTCGTTATTTCTTGGAAGATGGCAACCCCTTTCAATGAAAGTGCTTTTCCACAGTCTGTGCCTAGGGCTACTTGAAGATGAAACAAACCATAGAGACAAAACGGAGCACTCTTTATTTTGTCAAGTTTCAAATAGCTACTACAAACCATGTTGGATTTAGCATTCCAAATTCATCTATCTATATAGGAGATAACAAAGTGAAACCTAAAAATAAAAACTGCTACTGTAAACGAACGCTTCAACCTAGAAGAACAAAATTTGGTAAGCCAAGTTTGAATTCTGTACTTGTCATTACGACCACGTATCATCAAGATTGGGTGAAAAAATATTTGCTGGTATTTCGGAAACTCGTAATTTCTTGAAAGCTTGGCAACTCCTTTCAATGAAAGTGCTTTTCCACAGTCTCTGCTTAGGGCTACGTGAGGAGGAAACAAATCAAAGAGACAAAACTGAGAACTCCTTTATTTTGTCAAGTTTCAAGGAGATAATACAAACCATGTTGGATTTAGAGTTCCAAATTCATCTATCTATATAGGAGTGAACAAAGTGAAACCTAAATATGAAAACTGCTACTGTAGATGAACGCTTCAACCTAGAAGAACACAATTTATTGAGCCAAGTGGGATTTGTGTACTGACCATTATCACCAAGTATCATCAAGATTGGGTGAAAAAATATTTGCTGGTATTTCGGAAAATCGTTATTTCTTAGATGCTTGGCAACCCCTCCCAATGAGTGCTTTCCTACAGTCTGTGAACACGGCTACTTGAAGAGGAAACAAACCAGAGAGACAAAACTGAGAACTCCTTTATTTTGTCAAGTTTCAAAGAGATAATACAAACCATGTTGGATTTAGAGTTCAAAATTCATCTATCTATATAGGAGAGAACAGAGGGAATCCTAAAAATATAAACTGCTACTGTAAACGAATGCTTCAACCTAGAATTGTCAAAATTTGTTGAGTCCAGTGGGATTTGTGTACCAATCATTACCACCAAGTATCATCAAGATTGGGAGAAAAAATATTTGCTGGTATTTCGAAAACTCGTTATTTCTTGGAAGCTTGCAACCCCCTTCAATGAAAGTGCTTTTCCACAGTCTGTGCCTAGAGCTACTTGAAGAGGAAACAAACCATAAAAACAATACTGAGAACTATTTTATTTTGCCAAGTTTCAAAGAGCTACTACAAACCATGTTGGATTTAGAGGTCCAAATTCATCTATATATGTAGAAGAAAACAGAGTGAAACCTAAATATAAAAACTGCTACTGTAGACGAACGCTTCAACCTAGAAGAACAAAATTGGTGAGCCAAGTGGGATTTCTGTACCGATCATTACCACCAATTATCATCAAGATTGGGTGAAAAAATATATGCTGGTATTTCCTAAACTTGTTATTTCTTAGAAGCTTGGCAACCCCTCTCAATGAAAGTGCTTTTCCACAGTCTGGTCCTAGGCCTACTTGAAGAGGAAACAAACCATAGAGACAAAAATGAGAACTACTTTATTTTGTCAAGTTTCAAAGAGCTACTACAAACCATGTTGGATTTGGAGTTCCAAATTCATCTATCAATATAAGAGAGAACAGAGTGAAACCTAAAAATATAAATTTCCTTTGTAAACGAATGCTTCAACCTAGAAGTGTAAAAATTTGGTGAGTCAAGTGGGACTGGTGTACTGATCATTACCAACAAGTATCATCAAGATTGGGTGAAGAAATATTTGCTGGTATTTCGGAAACTCGTTATTTCTTGGAAGCTTGGCAACCCCCTTCAATGAAAGTGCTTCTCCACAGTCTCTGCCTAGGGCTACTTGAAGAGGAAACAAACCATAGAGACAATACTCAGAACTCCTTTATTTTGTCAAGTTTCAAAGAGCTACTACAAACCATGTTGGATTTAGAGTTCCAAATTCACCTATCTATATAGAAAAGAACAGAGTGAAACCTAAATATAAAAACTGCTACTGTAGACGAACGCTTCAACCTAGAAAAACAAAATTTGGTGAGCCAAGTGGGACTGGTGTACTGATCATTACCAACTAGTATCATCAAGATTGGGGGAAAAAATATTTGCTGGTATTTCGGAAACTCGTTATTTCTTAGAAGATTGGCAACCCCTCTCAATGAAAGTGCTTTTCCACAGTCTGTGCCTATGGCTACTTGAACAGGAAACCAACCAGAGAGACAAAACTGAGAACTCCTTTATTTTCTCAAGTTTCAAAGAGCTACTACAAACCATGTTAGGTTTTGAGTTCCAAATTCATCTATCTATATAAGAGAGGTCAGAGTGAAACCTAAATTTAAAAACTGCTAGTGTAGACGAACGCTTAAACATAGACGAACAAAATTTGGTGAGCCAAGTGGGATTTGTTGACTGATCATTACCACCAAGTATCATCAAGATTGGGTGAAAAAATATTTGCTGGTATTTTGGAAACCGTTATTTTCGAAGCTTGGTAACCCCTCTCAATGAAAGTGCTTGTCACAGTCTGTTCCTAGGGCTACTTGAAGAGGAAACAAACCATAGAGACAAAACTGAGAACCTCTTTATTTTGTCAAGTTTCAAAGAGCTACTACAAACCATGTTGGATTTCGAGTTCCAAATTCATCTATCTATATAGGAGAGAACAGAGTGAAACCTAAATATAAAAACTGCTACTGTAGACGAACACTTAAACCTAGAAAAACAAAATTTGGTGGCCAAGTGGGATTTGTGTACTGATCATTACCACCAAGTATCATCAAGATTGGGTGAAAAAGTATTTGCTGGTATTTCGGAAACTCGTAATTTCTTGGAAGATTTACAACTCCTTTAAATGAAAGTGCTTTTCCACAGTCTCTTCTTAGGGCTACTTGAAGAGGAAACAAATTATTGAGACAAAACTGAGAACTACTTTTTTGTAAAGTTTCAAAGAGCTAGTACAAACCATGTTGGATTTAGAGTTCCAAATTCAGCTATCTATATAGGAGAGAACAGAGGGATACCTAAAAATATAAACTGCTACTGTAAACGAAAGCTTCAAACTAGAAGAACAAAATTTGGTGAGTCAAGTGGGATTTCTGTACCGATCATTACCACCAAGTATCATCAAGATTAGGTGAAACAATATTTGCTGGTATTTCGGAAACTCGTTATTTCTTCGAAGCTTGGCAACCCCTTTCAATGAAAGTGCTTTTCCACAGTCTCAGCTTAGGGCTACTTGAAGAGGAAACAAACCATAGAGACAAAACAGAGATCTCCTTTATTTTGTCATGTTTCAAAGAGCTACTACAAACTATGTTGGATTTAGAGTTCCAAATTCATTTATCTATATAAGAGAGAACAGAGTGAAACCTAAATATAAAAACTGCTACTGTAGACGAACGCTTAAACCTAGAAGAACAAAATTGGGTGAGCCAAGTGGGATTTGTGGACTGATCATTACCACCAAGTATCACCAAGATTGGGTGAAAAAATATTTGCTGGTATTTCGGAAACTCGTTATTTCTTAGAAGCTTGGCAACCGCTCTCAATGAAATTGCTTTTCCAAGTCTCTGCCTAGGGCAACTTGAAGAGGAAACAAACCATAGATACAAAACTGAGAACTCCTTCATTTTCTCAAGTTTCGAAGAGCTACTACAAACCATGTTGGATTTAGAGTTCCAAATTCATCTATCTATATAGGAGAGAACAGAGTGAAACCTAACAATATAAACTGCTACTGTAAACGAACGCTTCAACCTAGAAGAAAAAAATGGGTGAGCCAAGTGGGATTTGGGTACCGATCATTACCCCCAAGTATCATCAAGATTGGGTGAAAAAATATTTGCTGGTATTTTAAAAACTCCTTATTTCTTAGAAGCTTGGCAACCCCTCTCAATTAAAGTGCTTTTCCACAGTCTGTGCCTAGGGCTACTTTAAGAGGATACAAACCATAGAGACAAAACTGAGAACTAATTTATTTTGTCAAGTTTCAAAGAGCTCCTACAAACCATGTTGGGTTTAGAGTTGCAAATTTTTCGATCTATATAAGTGAGAACAGAATGAAACCAAAAAATAAAAACTGCTACTGTAAACGAACGCTTCAACCTAGAAGAACAAAATTTGGTGAGCCAAGTGGGATTTGTGTAGTTGTCATTACCACCAAGAATCATCAAGATTGGGTGAAAAAATATTTGCTGGTATTTCGGAAACTCGTAATTTCTTGGAAGCTTGGCAACCCCTTTCAATGAAAGTGCTTTTCCACAGGCTCTTCTTAGGGCTACTTGAAGAGGAAACAAATCATAGAGACAAATCTGAGAACTCCATTATTTTTTCAAGTTTCAAAGAGCTACTACAAACCATGTTGGATTTAGAGTTCCAAATTAATCTATCTACATAGGAGAGAACAGAGAGAAACCTAAATATAAAAACTGCTACTGTAGACGAACGCTTCAACCTAGAAGAACAAAAATTGGTGGGCCATGTGGGATTTGTGTACTGATCACTACCACCAAGTATCACCAAGATTCGATGAAAAAATATTTGCTGGTTTTTTGGAAACTCGTTATTTCTTAGAAGCTTGGCAACCTCTCTCAATGAAAATGCTTTTCCACAATCTGTGCTTAGGGCTACTTAAAGAGGAAACAAACCATAGAGACAAAACTGAGAACTCCTTTATTTTGTCAAGTTTCAAAGAGCTACTACAAACCATGTTAGGTTTTGAGTTCCAAATTCATCTATCTATATAAGAGAGAACAGAGGGAAACCTAAATATGAAAACTGCTACTGTAGATGAACGCTTCAACCTAGAAGAACACAATTTATTGAGCCAAGTGGGATTTGTGTACTGACCATTATCACCAAGTATCATCAAGATTGGGTGAAAAAATATTTGCTGGTATTTCGGAAAATCGTTATTTCTTAGATGCTTGGCAACCCCTCCCAATGAGTGCTTTCCTACAGTCTGTGAACACGGCTACTTGAAGAGGAAACAAACCAGAGAGACAAAACTGAGAACTCCTTTATTTTGTCAAGTTTCAAAGAGATAATACAAACCATGTTGGATTTAGAGTTCAAAATTCATCTATCTATATAGGAGAGAACAGAGGGAATCCTAAAAATATAAACTGCTACTGTAAACGAATGCTTCAACCTAGAATTGTCAAAATTTGTTGAGTCCAGTGGGATTTGTGTACCAATCATTACCACCAAGTATCATCAAGATTGGGAGAAAAAATATTTGCTGGTATTTCGAAAACTCGTTATTTCTTGGAAGCTTGCAACCCCCTTCAATGAAAGTGCTTTTCCACAGTCTGTGCCTAGAGCTACTTGAAGAGGAAACAAACCATAAAACAATACTGAGAACTATTTTATTTTGCCAAGTTTCAAAGAGCTACTACAAACCATGTTGGATTTAGAGGTCCAAATTCATCTATATATGTAGAAGAAAACAGAGTGAAACCTAAATATAAAAACTGCTACTGTAGACGAACGCTTCAACCTAGAAGAACAAAATTGGTGAGCCAAGTGGGATTTCTGTACCGATCATTACCACCAATTATCATCAAGATTGGGTGAAAAAATATATGCTGGTATTTCCTAAACTTGTTATTTCTTAGAAGCTTGGCAACCCCTCTCAATGAAAGTGCTTTTCCACAGTCTGGTCCTAGGCCTACTTGAAGAGGAAACAAACCATAGAGACAAAAATGAGAACTACT